>NW_027459550.1:2500-200000 GCF_050624435.1 Tenrec ecaudatus | reverse complement strand
AATGTCTCAGGGCTCTGTTTCACTGGCCCCCAGGATCCCGTGCTAACTGTCCAAGTTGGGGGCCAGCCAGGAAATGTCTTGGAGGACACAGGGGCCATCTTCTCAGGTTCAAAAAAGAGAACGGACACATTGTCAAAGGAAAGATCGGAATTACTGTCAGCCTATGATTGCTTCCAAAGTACTCACACCAGAAGGTTTGCATGGAGATTGGGGGGCTTCCCAAGCCATCAAGGTAAAAAATGTCTCTCTGCCCTATGTCCCAGTTAGCCACATGGTTTTCATGGCACTGGCTCCCGGTTCGGCTGTTGAGCCAGTGAAACTCTTTTAGCAGGAGTTGAAGTGGCCATCAGCGGAAGGACAAAACCTCCACAGTGGGCTTCCCGTATCAATACGAAGCCACCTATATCACCTCTTGGACATTATCATTGTCCTGGACTCTGAATCGCCACCCCAGATCTAGAATGCGCCTGACATGTCCACATGGTTTGAATCAGGTTCGGGTTAACCCCTCTTGATCACTTAGTGACATGGGACACTAGACCCTGGAATACCTTTACTTTCCAGATGAGAAAACTCACTCAAAAAGACACAGGTACTGACCAACTGGAACACAACTGGTTAACAACAAAGCCACATTCCCAACCAGTGTCTGGAGCCAGAGCTCAGAGCCCCATATGCCTGTGCCCAGCTGAGCAGTCACCCTCTCCTGGACCCTCGAAACATCTGAGCAGATCCTCCCCCCACCCATGCCCCTCTCCCACATCCAAATATGTTTTTTCATAGGATGGCACTATATCTGCAGCTCTGGGAGAGGGACATATCTGATGGAGAATACGGAGCAGATGAAGGGGGAGGAGGGGAGAATGGAGCACATCCTGGCCCACCAGGCCTTGAGGATGATGTTCCCACTCAGAGAAGACAGTCCACACAGAAGACCACATGGCCAGCCCAAGATGAGACACGACGTCCCTCAAAGACTCATAGCCCTAGAAGGGACAACACCTGAGAGACAGTGCGGGAACGGATCCCGCCACACCGAGGCATAGCACTAAGGGGGTGCAGCAGAAGAGTAAGGAGGTGGAGAAACAAGGTCCCCAGGGAATGCCAAAGAGGACTTTGGGGGCAGGACTTGGTGCCCGCACAGACTGGACTGGAAAACACTGCTAAGGGCCAACAAACAGTCCGTGAACTAACTACGAGCTTTCCTTTTTTGAGAGTTGTGTTTTCTTTGATGGTCATTGGATTTTGGCTATTTTCTTTCTTTTGGTGCTTGCTTTCGCTCTGTCTTGTGTTTGTGCATGTTATTACCTCTATTGTATGTCTAAAAAGAGATGCTGGATGCACAATCTGCAGGAGAGAAAAAGGGGACCAACGCTTCGCGGGAGGGCCACGGGAAAGAGGGAGTTGGGGGGAAAGGGAGTGATGTCAAGAAACCCAGAGACAAGGGAACAACAAGTGGATGCAAATCCGTGGTGAGGGCGATGTAGGAATCCTGGTAGGGCGTGATCAAGGGTGAAGGAACCAAGAGGATTTACTGAAACCCAAATGAAGACTGAGCATGGCAGTGGGCACAAGAGGGAAATGAAAGGGAATAGCAGAGCGACCTAGGAAGCACGGGCCAGTTATACAGGTCTAAAGAAAGACACGCACAGATGTAAATATATTTATCTGTGAGCATGGGGAAATACACCTATGTCCATATCTTTATAGGTGTCCTATTAAGGTAGCAGATGGCCTTTGGGCCTCCATTCAAGGACTCTCTCATTGCAAGAATACCTTGTTCTATTACATTGGCATTCTATGATGCTCACCTTCCGGACACGTTCCTTGAAGTCTAAGAGGTTGCATAAGCAAATGTGGTCAAGAAAGCTGATGGTGCCCTGCTATCAAAAGATATGGTGTCTGAGGTCTTAAAGGCCTGAAGGGTAAGCAAGCGGCCATGTAGCGCAGAAACAACAGAGCCCACATGGAATAAGCATACCAGCCTGTGCGATCACGAGGTATCAAAGGGATCAGGCATCATCAGCACAAAAAAATCTCATTGCGAATGAGCAGGGAATGCTGGGTAGAGAGCCAAAGCCCATTCGCAGTACACTGGACATTCCCTTAAGTAAGGTCTTGGGGAAGAGACAAGCCTACACAGGGTACTAGACAGCAACTGTGAAACACAACTTTCCTCTAGCTCCTCAATGCTTCCTCTCCCCTCACTATCAAGATCCCAATTATAACTTACAAATCTGACTAGACCAGAGAATGTACACTGGGACAGATAGGAACTAGACACACAGGGAATTCAAGGTGGATGAGCCCTTTAGGACCAGTGTTATGAATGGGATGCTGGGAGGGTGGAGGGAGGGTAGATTGGCACCGGGGAACCGATGACATGGATCTACATAAAACCTCAAAAGAAAAGGGGTGAAGGGGGACATCAGACAGTGCAAGATATGACAAAATAATAATTAGTAAATGATGAAGGATTGATGAGGAGGGGTAGTGAGAATGGGGGCGAGGGGAATGAGGAGCTGAGGCCAGGGGCTTGGGTGGAGAGAAGATATTTTGAGAATAATGAGGGCAATGAATGTACAAATGTGCCTTATATCAGTGATGTTTGCACGTATTGTGGTTATTGTTGTATGAGCCCCTATAAAAGGAGAGAAAAAAAAGACCCTGGCAGAGGGTTGATGCTAGGATGATCTCAGGCTGGATTAGACCAGCAAAAGCAGGTGCTGCAGTCGCCTCACCCTGTGTCTATTCCTGTGTGGGACATGAAGCTTAGGGTCCACAGCCCCGGCAGCTGGACAGTGAGAGAGGTGGGGCTCTGAGGTCATTCCACAGGGGGAATGGCCCTCCGGTTCCTGCAGGGCCCACCCTCTTGTGTAGTCCTGCTGTCTGGGGCACCTCTTTCACGGAGCCCACACCAGGGCAGCTCTTCAACTCATGGGGGATTGGCAGGAAGCCTCTGCTCATGCACACACACCACCACCTAGCTGGAGGACCTCGGTGAACAAACCTTGAGGCAGACAACAAGCCCACTAACTGATCCTGTGAGAGATATAATCAGGATCCAGAAACCGGCAACTGGGAGCAAGGGGCAGCATACCTGGGTCCCAGCCCCTCCCACTGCCCTCTGCAAGGAGTGACATTCCAAAGCACAGTGTTTTCTAAAGGCACTGTCAGGACTTTGGAATGGGCAGCTCATTTGTGGACATGGATACTATGTGATCCAGACATACTACCTCCTCTGATCCTGTCAGCCAAGACTAAAAACCCTTCCAAGCAGAAAGCCATGCATCTGAACAGTATCCACCAGCCACTCACGTCCACTCCTGCTGCCTCCAAAGAGCTTCCCTGGGTTGGTCAGATCTCTCTGGGGACAGATATCCCTCGGTCCTTGGTTCTGCGTGAGAAAGAATTCATGCCAAAGCCTGGTTTGTGATCCAAGGGAGGTTTAGGAGCGTTAGGGAGGTGTGGTGGGCAACCCTGGTCGATCCTAGTGGCTGAATTGAATATACTTGGCCTAGGTGGGTCGATGCAGGTGCAGCGCCCACCCAGGTGGACCTGCCCTTCCTGGACGGAAACCTGGACCTCTGAGCACGCACAGTGTGCCACTCCTTCCTGGGCCGCTAACTGGGCCATCTGAGCATGTGTAATGGACACCCCAGTCCCTATGCTAGCTACCTAACATTTCCATCCTGAAGAGATGTGGACCCAAATCTTTGGGGTACTGGGCGACGACATCTCTAGCTACTTCCTGCTGGCAAAAAGGGCGATGTGGGGCTTTGGGTCCACACCCTTCCTGCTCTGCTGGGAGGGGTTGTCCATTCAGCGCTAGATTGGATAAGGTTGAAGTGGTCCAGGAGATGGTGGTCCTGGAGTTGGCACAATTGGATTAGGGGCTTTAGTAACTTGAGAACTTCTGGAAAAACCAACAAACGCACAAAAGGGTGAACAATTTAACTGAGACAAGGCTAGGATTGTGAGGTGGGAGTGCCCTTGAAAGTAGGTGAGTATCACAGGAAGTAAGTAAAAAGTCTTAGGATTATCAGGCGTGTGTGTTTGTTCATTCTAAGTACCGGCACAGGGGTAAAAGCATTCACAATTTCCCCTAGCGGGGTCCAGGGTTTGGGCACTCCTGGGTGCAGTGGGATCACCGCTTCACTTATGATCCTAAGGCATTGGCCCCTCTGATAAGAACCATCCTTCTTTTTAACCCTACAACCCCTCACTTTTAAATTTTGGGGCAAAAAAAATTTCGTTTTGATTCATTACTTTCATAGTTATCAATATATATACATTTATATTCATTTGATTAAATGTTAGGGAAAGGTCATGCTCGGTGTTATAGGGTTAAATTGTAATATTGGGATGCTACAGGCGGATTCAACAGGGATCAAAAGTAGAGTAACTGCCTGTGTCATTTTTAATTTTCTCGGGTTCCATTTGAGTAAAAGGCTTGTAAGTTACCCGGGGACCAAATGCCCCTGGTGCCTCTACTAGGGGTAAAATGTTCAGGGAGGGTTCAGGGGTGGGACAATAGTGACCTGAAGTCCAGGATCCCTTAGGGCAGGAGTCCTCAAATTGTTTACACAGGGGGCCAGTTCATTGTCTCTCCGACCGTTGGAGGGCCAGACTATGGTTTTCAAAAAACCTATGGACAAATTCCTATGCACACTGCACGAGTCGGCTGCTAAGCAGGACAGGCAGTGGCAGCAAAAACACCCCGAGGGTGGGATAAATGGCATCGCGCCACATGTGCCCCATGGACCACAGTTTGAGGACGCCAGCCTTAGGGGTTCCTGGGTGCACTGGGGATGAAGGTCTCCTACTGCTCCTCGAGAGGAGAAATGCTCTAAGTTCTGGCATCTCCGCCCACTTTCCCGGCACTCTACCGAACTGTTCCCGGTGAATCACGGTTGGAAGGGAAAGCGTACCCTTCTCTGCCCACCATTCTCCTTTCTCAAAACGATACTGTGGCCAAATAGAGTTGCAAAGTGAATCTATCAGCTTTTGTTTGCCCAGCCTCTCTGTATCAACTCTATCCCAATTGGACACGATTCATGCAAGGGGGCAATTCCTGAGCATCAAGCTGCTAAGTCCCATCTAGAAAGCACAAAACAAGGAGGCGATTGACAGCTTGCTGCCTCCAGGTCAATAACCCCCACTTGAGAGCACACCCCTGGCTTGCCCTGAATCTCATGCCTCAGCCCGAGGGAAGGGGGTCAAGGACTAGTCGCCGAGGGCGACCTTTAGGTCCAACCATTTTTCTGGACAACAGGATAGGAGGACCACTGCTTAGGATGGCCCCAAGGCCCTCCAAGACGCCTGCTGGTGGGGCTGATGCTCAAATCTCTCAAGGGAAGGGACACGTGGCAGCTCAGGGAACCTTAAGGGAAATTGGAATTTCTGGCTGGAACATCATGGCAGAGGAGCTGTGTATTAAGTAAGAGCTGTCCCCAAAAGTGCCTGAAGCAGCATCGCTGAAAGCCTAAATAACAGTGACTCCGCCTAGGCTTCCAAACGCCATTGGCCTAAGCCTGGGCCACGGAAAAGCAGCCTGTAAGAAGGAACAAACCAAATCTGGAAGAACACTAGCCCTATAACGCCTCAAGTTTTAAATTTTGGAAATATATTTTTTGGTTTTTATTATTTACTTTCATAGTTATCAATATATATGACATTCAAAATATATTTTAAAAGCATAAAATTTTCAGTGTTTTTGAAATGTGACCAAATTGTCACATTTATAATTTGGGTACCAGATACGTTTTCATTAAGAATTATGACAATTTTGTGCTTGGCGTTATAGGGCTAGAGCAGCTTGTTTGAAAAACCAGGAGAAAGGCAAAGGGAATGGAGGGGAAAAGGGAAACTTTGGGCTCCCGGGACCAGGCAGGGCTAACTCCCAGGCCTCTTCACCCAGCTCCCTAGGCAGCGCCCTTCCACATGTGGACTGGTGGGTGCCATCTTGGCCATGGTCACAGATCCTGTTACCTCTCGACTACAATGGCGACTGTGTAGGATCTCTGGGAAAAGCTGAAACAGCTTTGACAAGAGTGAAGCCATTTGGGGCTGACAGAAGCCACCATGAAAAGAAAATAAAGTAGCTAGGAAGTGTAAATGAACTAGCTGATATTGGGGAGGTAGGCTGTGCAGACGTCGCCCAAGGGAATGTCATGAAGGAAATGGGTGTTCAGAAGTCTTGTGAGAACGACCAGAGCAGTTTTGGTTCAACTAAGAATGGCTAACCCTAATACCCCGCTTCTCACTCGCCTAGTCCTGAGGAAGTATCCATGTACCTACTATACAAAACAGTGACATTGGAAAAACCAGTGCCTTGAAAAGCCCAGGAGAGGCAGACGAGCCACCACTAGAGAGAACGGGCCTAGTCCTCGCCTAGAAAAATCGAAGCTACAGACAATAATGCTCGAAGCTGAATAAAGGTGTCCAGGCTCTGTTTCACTTGACCCCAAAGAGCCCATGCTCACTCTCCATGTAGGGAGCCAGCCAGTAAATTTCTAGGTGGACAAAGGGGTCACCTTCTTGGTTTCAGAAAAGACTACAGGTGCCTTGTCAAAAGGAAAGGCTTTCATTACAGGGGCCCCAGGGCAGACCCAAGCACACCCATGGACAACGGCCAGAATAACAGATTTAGCACAAGAGACAGTTACACGCTCACCCTGGTAATGCCTCAATGCCCCTTTCCCCTAATTGATCGTGACTTATTATGAAAAATGGCAGCCATAATTACTTTCTCATCTGCTACAACCACCTTAACCCTTGAACTTGAAAAGCCAAAAGTTTTGCTCACCACTCCAATGTCAGAGTGATATGTGTTTTATCAAGGAGCAGAAGAGACCTCCTCAAAGGAACTTCTTGATAAATCACTAAAAGATATTCCTTTTGTTTGGGCAGAGAACAACCTGCCAGACCTTTCTGAACTTCAGGTGCCTGGGGTCGTACAACTTCTGAGCTCAGCTACACTGGTGTGTCAAGCTAACCCTACTCCCTGGATAGCAAAAGTGGGTATTTCTGTTCCCATTTGCAGACTAAAGAGGACAGGCATTTGGGTCCTCTGCAAGTCCACATGGAATGCTCCCCTGCTGCCCATGCAGAAGCCGGGAACTGAGGACTTCCAACCGGTGCAGGATCTCAGAGAGGCAAATGAGAGGATAGAAACTGGCCACCCCACGTGCCAAACCCTGAGATCCTCCTGAGTACTATCCCATCAAACTGAATTTGTTATACTGTTTTGGACTTAAAGATGCTTTGTTCTCCATACCCGTGTCCCCTGCACATCAACCCAGTGAAGACTTACAGGGACACAAGGAGGAACACCCCCAAACCACCTTGCTCCAGTATGCAGATGACCTCCTCCTGGCCTCCAAAACCCTGGAGGAATGCCAACGGGCTACCAAGGACCTGATAATAGTCCTTGGCCCCTTGGGGTACAGGGTATCTGCAAGAAAGGCTCAACTGTGTGTCCATAAAGCTGTATACCTAGGCTACCAACTGGAGGAGGGAAAACGGACCTTGTCCCCCAGCCGCACTGAGGTGATCCTCAAAATCCCAGTCCCTGAGACGAAGAAGCAGTTGCAAGAGTTTCTAGGAACTGTGGGGTACTGTCCATTGTGGAATTTGGGATTTGCAAAAACAACGAAACCCCTATATGCAAGTACTGGGGAAAGGAAAAAGAACTTAAATGGACTGAAGTAGAACAACAAGCGTTTGAATCCTTTAAAAAGTCGCTCATATGGGCAACCTCCCTTGCCCTACTAGACATAGTAAAGCCCTTCCAATTGTCTATGTGAGGCCAGAGGCACAGCAAAAGAAGTGCTAACTGAGAACTTGCGGCCATGGAAGAGACCTGTGACCTATCTTTCAAAGAAACTGGACTCTGTAGCTGCAGGATGGCTGAGCTGCATGCGAGCTGTGGCTGCCACGGCCATCCTAGTCATAGAAGCTAGGAAGCTTACACTGGGACAGGATATTGCTGTGGTAGGGGGACCTATGGTTGAACCACTCCTAACCAGTCCCCCGGACCGGTGGATCTCGAATGCCAGGACTATACCACAAATCCCCAAGGTAGTGGCTGTGACCATGCCATCCCCAGTGTTACAGCCACAACCTACATACTCAGAAAATGATCTAAAGATAAGCCAAGAGCTGGCCTGCCAAAAAGGCTGGGAGCATCCAGGGTGGCTGCTCCATCCTGATGGAAGAAGATTCATGCCAGAAGCTCTGGGAGAGATCTGACTCAAGGACTACATGAAGGTATGCATTTGGGATCCTCTCTAAACTGTCTCAGTTGCTTCTCAGGCACTTTTACATACCCAGGCTTGGACACTGGGTGGCAGATGTCACCCACCGTTGATTGCACTGTGCTCGGGTAAACAACCCCAGAAAGAAAAGGAGCAACCCCAACCACGAGCTTGAGGTAGTAGTCCTGGAGAATTCTGGGAGGTGGACTTTATGGATATCAAATTTAGCAAGTATGACTACCCTGTTCTGGATGGGTGGAAGCCTTCCCAACCAAGAAGGAAACTGCTGCCACTGTGTGTAAATTATTAGTAACTAAAATTGTCCCTAGATTTGGCCTTCCCACCACCTTGGTGTCCAACAATGGGCCAACATTTATTGCTCAAATTACTAAAGTCTTAGCAATGCTTCTAAATATTAACTGGAAGCTCTTCAGGGCAAGTAGAAAAAAATAAACAGAACCCTAAAGGAATTGTTCGTTAAGTTGCATTTAGGACCTGGCGAGAACTGGGTTGATCCTTACTTTACCTTTTGCCCTACTTCAAGTCCGATGCACTCCCTATGTGAAAAGCATGACCCCATTTGAATTTATGTTTGGCAGACCTTCCCCAAATCCTCCCAAGATTGAAAGAAGTAGAAATAATGGAAGTCACTAATCGTTCCCTCATCGAGTGCCTGCAGGCTGTGCAACAGGTGAGAGACAAATCATCTGCTCTGACACCTTCATTTTGGGCCTAACCAAGGGAAAGGGAACAGGCAGCCAACAACGTGCAACCAGGAAACTGGACATGGGTAAAGAAGCACCAACCTGACACCTTAGAACCTAGGTGGACAGGCCTATACCAAGTGATACTTACAACACCAACTGCTGTTAAGATAGTGGGGAGGGGGCCGTAGATTCATCAGTCATAAGTAAAAAAAAAAAAAAAAGCCCTCCCTGAGCATATCCTGAAAAGATGGACACCGAGAAAGACGGAAAATCCCTCAAAATTAAGGCTTTACAGAACTAAATTGTTTTTCTCCGAGTATTTCTGACAGCACCCACTGTTTCCCCCAAGCACAAACACATCTGTGGACTGCTATTCTAACCTCCAGCAGACTCAGGTTTACACAGGCCCCTCAGGGCCCCTCATGGGGCACAGCCTACCTACAAGCTGCTGGAGAGAAAGTCACTCAGTGGGCTACGGGATCCTGCCTTTGGGATGATGTTCCCACTCAGAGAAGACAGTCCACACAGAAGACCACATGGCCAGCCCAAGATGAGACACGACGTCCCTCAAAAACCCATAGCCCAAGAAGGGACAACACTGCAGACACAGTGCGGGAACGGATCCCGCCACACCGAGGCATAGCACTAAGGGGGTGCAGCAGAAGAGCAAGGAAGTGGAGCAACAAGGTCCCCAGGGAATGCCAAAGAGGACTTTGGGGGCAGGACTTGGTGCCCGCACAGACTGGACTGGAAAACACTGCTAAGGGCCAACAAACAGTCCGTGAACTAACTACGAGCTTTCCTTTCTTGAGGGGTTGTGTTTTCTTTGATGGTCATTGGATTTTGGCTGTTTTCTTTCTTTTGGTGCTTGCTTTCGCTCTGTCTTGTGTTTGTGCATGTTATTACCTCTACTGTATGTCTAAAAAGAGATGCTGGATGCACAATCTGCAGGAGAGCAAAAGGGGACAAATGCTTCGCGGAAGGGCCACGGGAAAGAGGGAGTTGGGGGGAAAGGGAGTGATGTCAAGAAACCCAGAGACAAGGGAACAACAAGTGGATGCAAATCCGTGGTGAGGGCGATGTAGGAATCCTGGTAGGGCGTGATCAAGGGTGAAGGAACCAAGAGGATTTACTGAAACCCAAATGAAGACTGAGCATGGCAGTGGGCACAAGAGGGAAATGAAAGGGAATAGCAGAGCGACCTAGGAAGCACGGGCCAGTTATACAGGTCTAAAGAAAGGCACGCACAGATGTAAATATATTTATCTGTGAGCATGGGGAAATACACCTATGTCCATATCTTTATAGGTTTCCTATTAAGGTAGCAGATGGCCTTTGGGCCTCCACTCAAGGACTCTCTCATTGCAAGAATACCTTGTTCTATTACATTGGCATTCTATGATGCTCACCTTCCCGACACGTTCCCTGATGTCTAAGCGGTTGCATAAGCAAATGTGGTCAAGAAAGCTGATGGTGCCCTGCTATCAAAAGATATGGCGTCTGAGGTCTTAAAGGCCTGAAGGGTAAGCAAGCGGCCATGTAGCTCAGAAACAACAGAGCCCACATGGAATAAGCATACCAGCCTGTGCGATCACGAGGTATCAAAGGGATCAGGCATCATCAGCACAAAAAAATCTCATTGCGAATGAGCAGGGAATGCTGGGTAGAGAGCCAAAGCCCATTTGCAGTACACTGGACATTCCCTTAAGTAAGGTCTTGGGGAAGAGACATGCCTACACAGGGTACTAGACAGCAACGGTGAAACACAACTTTCCACTAGCTCCTCAATGCTTCCTCTCCCCTTACTATCAAGATCCCAATTATAACTTACAAATCTGACTAGACCAGAGAATGTACACTGGGACAGATAGGAACTAGACACACAGGGAATTCAAGGTGGATGAGCCCTTTAGGACCAGTGTTATGAATGGGGATGCTGGGAGGGTGGAGGGAGGGTAGGCTGGCACCAGGGAACCGATGACAAGAATCTACATAAAACCTCAAAAGAAAAGGGGGTGAAGGGGGACATCAGACAGTGCAAGATATGACAAAATAATAATTAGTAAATAATGAAGGATTGATGAGGAGGGGTAGTGAGAATGGGGGCGGGGGGAATGAGGAGCTGAGGCCAGGGGCTTGGGTGGAGAGAAGATATTTTGAGAATAATGAGGGCAATGAATGTACAAATGTGCCTTATATCAGTGATGTTTGCACGTATTGTGGTTATTGTTGTATGAGCCCCTATAAAAGGAGAGAAAAAAAAGACCCTGGCAGAGGGTTGATGCTAGGATGATCTCAGGCTGGATTAGACCAGCAAAAGCAGGTGCTGCAGTCGCCTCACCCTGTGTCTATTCCTGTGTGGGGCATGAAGCTTAGGGTCCACAGCCCCGGCAGCTGGACAGTGAGAGAGGCGGGGCTCTGAGGTCATTCCACAGGGGGAATGGCCCTCCGGTTCCTGCAGGGCCCACCCTCTTGTGTAGTCCTGCTGTCTGGGGCACCTCTTTCACGGAGCCCACACCAGGGCAGCTCTTCAACTCATGGGGGATTGGCAGGAAGCCTCTGCTCATGCACACACACCACCACCTAGCTGGAGGACCTCGGTGAACAAACCTTGAGGCAGACAACAAGCCCACTAACTGATCTTGTGAGAGATATAATCAGGATCCAGAAACCGGCAACTGGGAGCAAGGGGCAGCATACCTGGGTCCCAGCCCCTCCCAATGCCCTCTGCAAGGAGTGACATTCCAAAGCACAGTGTTTTCCAAAGGCACTGTCAGGACTTTGGAATGGGCAGCTCATTTGTGGACATGGATACTATGTGATCCAGACATACTACCTCCTCTGATCCTGTCAGCCAAGACTAAAAACCCTTCCAAGCAGAAAGCCATGCATCTGAACAGTATCCACCAGCCACTCACGTCCACTCCTGCTGCCTCCAAAGAGCTTCCCTGGGTTGGTCAGATCTCTCTGGGGACAGATATCCCTCGGTCCTTGGTTCTGCGTGAGAAAGAATTCATGCCAAAGCCTGGTTTGTGATCCAAGGGAGGTTTAGGAGCGTTAGGGAGGTGTGGTGGGCAACCCTGGTCGATCCTAGTGGCTGAATTGAATATACTTGGCCTAGGTGGGTCGATGCAGGTGCAGCGCCCACCCAGGTGGACCTGCCCTTCCTGGCCGGAAACCTGGACCTCTGAGCACGCACAGTGTGCCACTCCTTCCTGGGCCGCTAACTGGGCCATCTGAGCATGTGTAATGGACACCCCAGTCCCTATGCTAGCTACCTAACATTTCCATCCTGAAGAGATGTGGACCCAAATCTTTGGGGTACTGGGCGACGACATCTCTAGCTACTTCCTGCTGGCAAAAAGGGCGATGTGGGGCTTTGGGTCCACACCCTTCCTGCTCTGCTGGGAGGGGTTGTCCATTCAGCGCTAGATTGGATAAGGTTGAAGTGGTCCAGGAGATGGTGGTCCTGGAGTTGGCACAATTGGATTAGGGGCTTTGGTAACTTGAGAACTTCTGGAAAAACCAACAAACGCACAAAAGGGTGAACAGTTTAACTGAGACAAGGCTAGGATTGTGAGGTGGGAGTCCCTTGAAAGTAGGTGAGTATCACAGGAAGTAAGTAAAAAGTCTTAGGATTATCAGGCGTGTGTGTTTGTTCATTCTAAGTACCGGCACAGGGGTAAAAGCATTCACAATTTCCCCTAGCGGGGTCCAGGGTTTGGGCACTACTGGGTGCAGTGGGATCACCGCTTCACTTATGATCCTAAGGCATTGGCCCCTCTGATAAGAACCATCCTTCTTTTTAACCCTACAACGCCTCACTTTTAAATTTTGGGGCAAAAAAAATTTCGTTTTGCTTCATTACTTTCATAGTTATCAATATATATACATTTATATTCATTTGATTAAATGTTAGGGAAAGGTCATGCTCGGTGTTATAGGGTTAAATTGTAATATTGGGATGCTACAGGCGGATTCAACAGGGATCAAAAGTAGAGTAACTGCCTGTGTCATTTTTAATTTTCTCGGGTTCCATTTGAGTAAAAGGCTTGTAAGTTACCCGGGGACCAAATGCCCCTGGTGCCTCTACTAGGGGTAGAATGTTCAGGGAGGGTTCAGGGGTGGGACAATAGTGACCTGAAGTCCAGGATCCCTTAGGGCAGGAGTCCTCAAATTGTTTACACAGGGGGCCAGTTCATTGTCTCTCCGACCGTTGGAGGGCCAGACTATGGTTTTCAAAAAACCTATGGACAAATTCCTATGCACACTGCACGAGTCGGCTGCTAAGCAGGACAGGCAGTGGCAGCAAAAACACCCCGAGGGTGGGATAAATGGCATCGCGCCACATGTGCCCCATGGACCACAGTTTGAGGACGCCAGCCTTAGGGGTTCCTGGGTGCACTGGGGATGAAGGTCTCCTACTGCTCCTCGAGAGGAGAAATGCTCTAAGTTCTGGCATCTCCGCCCACTTTCCCGGCACTCTACCGAACTGTTCCCGGTGAATCACGGTTGGAAGGGAAAGCGTACCCTTCTCTGCCCACCATTCTCCTTTCTCAAAACGATACTGTGGCCAAAAGAGTTGCAAAGTGAATCTATCAGCTTTTGTTTGCCCAGCCTCTCTGTATCAACTCTATCCCAATTGGACACGATTCATGCAAGGGGGCAATTCCTGAGCATCAAGCTGCTAAGTCCCATCTAGAAAGCACAAAACAAGGAGGCGATTGACAGCTTGCTGCCTCCAGGTCAATAACCCCCACTTGAGAGCACACCCCTGGCTTGCCCTGAATCTCATGCCTCAGCCCGAGGGAAGGGGGTCAAGGACTAGTCGCCGAGGGCGACCTTTAGGTCCAACCATTTTTCTGGACAACAGGCTAGGAGGACCACTGCTTGGGATGGCCCCAAGGCCCTCCAAGACGCCTGCTGGTGGGGCTGATGCTCAAATCTCTCAAGGGAAGGGACACGTGGCAGCTCAGGGAACCTTAAGGGAAATTGGAATTTCTGGCTGGAACATCATGGCAGAGGAGCTGTGTATTAAGTAAGAGCTGTCCCCAAAAGTGCCTGAAGCAGCATCGCTGAAAGCCTAAATAACAGTGACTCCGCCTAGGCTTCCGAACGCCATTGGCCTAAGCCTGGGCCACGGGAAAGCAGCCTGTAAGAAGGAACAAACCAAATCTGGAAGAACACTAGCCCTATAACGCCTCAAGTTTTAAATTTTGCAAATATATTTTTTGGTTTTTATTATTTACTTTCATAGTTATCAATATATATGACATTCAAAATATATTTTAAAAGCATAAAATTTTCAGTGTTTTTGAAATGTGACCAAATTGTCACATTTATAATTTGGGTACCAGATACGTTTTCATTAAGAATTATGACAATTTTGTGCTTGGCGTTATAGGGCTAGAGCAGCTTGTTTGAAAAACCAGGAGAAAGGCAAAGGGAATGGAGGGGAAAAGGGAAACTTTGGGCTCCCGGGACCAGGCAGGGCTAACTCCCAGGCCTCTTCACCCAGCTCCCTAGGCAGCGCCCTTCCACATGTGGACTGGTGGGTGCCATCTTGGCCATGGTCACAGATCCTGTTACCTCTCGACTACAATGGCGACTGTGTAGGATCTCTGGGAAAAGCTGAAACAGCTTTGACAAGAGTGAAGCCATTTGGGGCTGACAGAAGCCACCATGAAAAGAAAATAAAGTAGCTAGGAAGTGTAAATGAACTAGCTGATATTGGGGAGGTAGGCTGTGCAGACGTCGCCCAAGGGAATGTCATGAAGGAAATGGGTGTTCAGAAGGCTTGCGAGAACGACCAGAGCAGTTTTGGTTCAACTAAGAATGGCTAACCCTAATACCCCGCTTCTCACTCGCCTAGTCCTGAGGAAGTATCCATGTACCTACTATACAAAACAGTGACATTGGAAAAACCAGTGCCTTGAAAAGCCCAGGAGAGGCGGACGAGCCACCACTAGAGAGAACGGGCCTAGTCCTCGCCTAGAAAAATCGAAGCTACAGACAATAATGCTCGAAGCTGAATAAAGGTGTCCAGGCTCTGTTTCACTTGACCCCAAAGAGCCCATGCTCACTCTCCATGTAGGGAGCCAGCCAGTAAATTTCTAGGTGGACAAAGGGGTCACCTTCTTGGTTTCAGAAAAGACTACAGGTGCCTTGTCAAAAGGAAAGGCTTTCATTACAGGGGCCCCAGGGCAGACCCAAGCACACCCATGGACAACGGCCAGAATAACAGATTTAGCACAAGAGACAGTTACACGCTCACCCTGGTAATGCCTCAATGCCCCTTTCCCCTAATTGATCGTGACTTATTATGAAAAATGGCAGCCATAATTACTTTCTCATCTGCTACAACCACCTTAACCCTTGAACTTGAAAAGCCAAAAGTTTTGCTCACCACTCCAATGTCAGAGTGATATGTGTTTTATCAAGGAGCAGAAGAGACCTCCTCAAAGGAACTTCTTGATAAATCACTAAAAGATATTCCTTTTGTTTGGGCAGAGAACAACCTGCCAGACCTTTCTGAACTTCAGGTGCCTGGGGTCGTACAACTTCTGAGCTCAGCTACACTGGTGTGTCAAGCTAACCCTACTCCCTGGATAGCAAAAGTGGGTATTTCTGTTCCCATTTGCAGACTAAAGAGGACAGGCATTTGGGTCCTCTGCAAGTCCACATGGAATGCTCCCCTGCTGCCCATGCAGAAGCCGGGAACTGAGGACTTCCAACCGGTGCAGGATCTCAGAGAGGCAAATGAGAGGATAGAAACTGGCCACCCCACGTGCCAAACCCTGAGATCCTCCTGAGTACTATCCCATCAAACTGAATTTGTTATACTGTTTTGGACTTAAAGATGCTTTGTTCTCCATACCCGTGTCCCCTGCACATCAACCCAGTGAAGACTTACAGGGACACAAGGAGGAACACCCCCAAACCACCTTGCTCCAGTATGCAGATGACCTCCTCCTGGCCTCCAAAACCCTGGAGGAATGCCAACGGGCTACCAAGGACCTGATAATAGTCCTTGGCCCCTTGGGCTACAGGGTATCTGCAAGAAAGGCTCAACTGTGTGTCCATAAAGCTGTATACCTAGGCTACCAACTGGAGGAGGGAAAACGGACCTTGTCCCCCAGCCGCACTGAGGCGATCCTCAAAATCCCAGTCCCTGAGACGAAGAAGCAGTTGCAAGAGTTTCTAGGAACTGTGGGGTACTGTCCATTGTGGAATTTGGGATTTGCAAAAACAACGAAACCCCTATATGCAAGTACTGGGGAAAGGAAAAAGAACTTAAATGGACTGAAGTAGAACAACAAGCGTTTGAATCCTTTAAAAAGTCGCTCATATGGGCAACCTCCCTTGCCCTACTAGACATAGTAAAGCCCTTCCAATTGTCTATGTGAGGCCAGAGGCACAGCAAAAGAAGTGCTGAGAACTTGCAGCCATGGAAGAGACCTGTGCCCTATCTTTCAAAGAAACTGGACTCTGTAGCTGCAGGATGGCCGAGCTGCATGCGAGCTGTGGCTGCCACGGCCATCCTAGTCATAGAAGCTAGGAAGCTTACACTGGGACAGGATATTGCTGTGGTAGGGGGACCTATGGTTGAACCACTCCTAACCAGTCCCCCGGACCGGTGGATCTCGAATGCCAGGACTATACCACAAATCCCCAAGGTAGTGGCTGTGACCATGCCATCCCCAGTGTTACAGCTACAACCTACATACTCAGAAAATGAACTAAAGATAAGCCAAGAGCTTGCCTGCCAAAAAGGCTGGGAGCATCCAGGGTGGCTGCTCCATCCTGATGGAAGAAGATTCATGCCAGAAACTCTGGGAGAGATCTGACTCAAGGACTACATGAAGGTATGCATTTGGGATCCTCTCTAAACTGTCTCAGTTGCTTCTCAGGCACTTTTACATACCAGGGTTGGACACTGGGTGGCAGATGTCACCCACCGTTGATTGCACTGTGCTCGGGTAAACAACCCCAGAAAGAAAAGGAGCAACCCCAACCACGAGCTTGAGGTAGTAGTCCTGGAGAATTCTGGGAGGTGGACTTTATGGATATCAAATTTAGAAAGTATGACTACCGATATTTGCTGGTGTTCGTAGACACCTGTTCTGGATGGGTGGAAGCCTTCCCAACCAAGAAGGAAACTGCTGCCATTGTGTGTAAATTATTACTAACTAAAATTGTCCCTAGATTTGGCCTTCCCACCACCTTGGTGTCCAACAATGGGCCAACATTTATTGCTCAAATTACTAAAGTCTTAGCAATGCTTCTAAATATTAACTGGAAGCTCTTCAGGGCAAGTAGAAAAAAATAAACAGAACCCTAAATGAATTGTTCGTTAAGTTGCATTTAGGACCTGGCGAGAACTGGGTTGATCCTTACTTTACCTTTTGCCCTACTTCAAGTCCGATGCACTCCCTATGTGAAAAGCATGTCCCCATTTGAATTTATGTTTGGCAGACCTTCCCCAAATCCTCCCAAGATTGAAAGAAGTAGAAATAATGGAAGTCACTAATCGTTCCCTCATCGAGTGCCTGCAGGCTGTGCAACAGGTGAGAGACAAATCATCTGCTCTGACACCTTCATTTTGGGCCTAACCAAGGGAAAGGGAACAGGCAGCCAACAACGTGCAACCAGGAAACTGGACATGGGTAAAGAAGCACCAACCTGACACCTTAGAACCTAGGTGGACTGGCCCATACCAAGTGATACTTACAACACCAACTGCAGTTAAAATAGTGGGGAGGGGGCCGTGGATTTCTCAGTCATAAGTAAAAAAAAAAAAAAAAGCCCTCCCTGAGCATATCCTGGAAAGATGGACACCCAGAAAGACGGAAAATCCCTCAAAATTAAGGCTTTACAGAACTTAATTGTTTTTCTCTGAGTATTGCTGACAACACCCAGTGTTTCCCCCAAGCACAAACACATCTGTGGACTGCTATTCTAACCTCCAGCAGTGAATATGTAACCTCTTATACTGGGTATGACCCCCTGTTTTCATTTTGATTTGTTTGATTTGCTAGGAAAGAATTGGCATTCTGGATCCTTTAAAGGTAAAGGGCACAATGGGACCTATACTCGAATCCCGTCCTATTGGTGCGGAATACCCTCTATAGAAAGAAGGCTCCAAACAAACCATGTCTATATATGCCCGGCTCATGGACTCCCTAACTGCCAAGGGGAGGGACATTACCATTGCGCAGCTTGGGGTTGTGAAACCATCATTTTCAGGGTGGAAACTTTTTAAAGATGACCCTATTATTTTTACAAGAATGAGACTCAAGTCGGAAGGGTTTGATTCCACTACGTGTATGGTTTCCAAATATAACCCAATAAGAATTGGATTCAAGCGTTATTGGGTTCACCGGGAAAACATGGGGAATTCAACATTATGTAAATGATAGAGATCCCGGGAAACCTTTTCTATCCAGCAAAGTAAAATATGGCAACCTGCCATCCGTACAAAGGCCCAAACCTCGGGATAAATCCTGAAGAGCCACAGCTGGTGTCATTAAGATTCCTTTGCCGCACCCTCCAGACTCTCCAGTAACTTTCCCGTTCACTGCCAGCCCAACTCACAGGGCCCTTCTCATTCAGGAGCCACCTCAAGGTTCTGTGTTTGATTCTCAGGATGCTGTATTCCAATTTATGAACTCAAATCCTCACCTCACAGCTGATTGTTGGCTTTGTCTGAACGCTGCTTCCCCTTACTATGTAGGCACAGGTACAAATAGCACTATTGGTACAGAGTGTAATCCAATTAGAAATGTTAGTAAAAAGGATTACACGAAGCAGCAGTCTATAGGTGATGTTAGTATGGACTCAAGTCTAAGCTCACTTTAAAAGATTTGCAAGGGCAAGACTGTGTTTTTATTCATCTAAGTATCCCTTTAATATATCAAGATATCGAGATTTTTGCCTTCAAGCTGCTCCCATTGAACCAAATGTTGATCCTAATTTGTTATCTGCTCCAATGAGTACTTGCTTTACTTGTGCCACAGGATGAACACCCTGTCTCTTTTCCCCCGGTATTTGTGTGCTAGTGCATGTTACTCCTCAAGTGTACCTGTGTTCTAGGGATAACTTTGGAATTTCCGGATGAGTTCAAAGAGCCCCAGTATTGGTCCCACTGGTAACAGGGCTTGGGATTATGGGATTACCTGCAGTCGGGTCAGTTGCTTTAATACAAGGAAACTTAAACTATCAGACTCTTAGTCAGCAAATTGCTTTAGATCTACAGGGATTAAAAAAAAACCTGTCTCCCATTTAGATAGATCCCTAGACTCCCTTGTAGCAGTTGTGTTGTAAACCCGCCGAGGGCTTGACTTGCTCTTTTGGAAACAAGGAATGCTGTGCACAGCATTGGGAGAAACTAATTCTATGCAAAGCATTCGGGAATCAATAAAGATAGATGAGCCCTGGTTAGGAAAGGATTAGAACAAAGAGTCAAGAAAAGAAATGGAGGAACCAATTGGTTTGAAAAGCTACTTAATTGGTCAGCCTGGCTAACTACCCTATGAACGGCCCTAGCCGGCCCCTAATCCTCCTCCTGCTAAGCCTCACATTTGGCCCAGTAATAACCAATAAGCTAGTGGCATTCCTTACACAGAAAGTACAAGCCACAAAACTCTTAGTGCTGAGCCCACCATACACTGGGCTGGCTACCGAAGATTCAATGATTTGAACTTGGCTAAGAACAGGAGAGTATATAGCAGCTCTGGGCAAAGCTTAAGTAGCCTTGACAAGAGAAGTCATTTTGAGCTTTCAGAAGCCATTATGAATGGTAAATAAACTAGCTATGAACTGCCAATGAACTAGCTGATACTGGGGAGTTAGGCTGTGCAGACATAGCCCAAGGGAACGTACAGAAGGAAATGGATGTTCAGAAGGCTTTCGAGAACGACCAGAGCAGTTTTGGTTCAACTACGAATGGCTAACCACAATACCCCGCTTCTGAGCTCTGCCTGCTTGCACACCTGCACATTGCAAAAGTATAAAAACCTTTGGAAAATTAGACTGGGGGGCCGCTCAGTCTCCCCTCAAGAGAGCTGATGGTCTGGTCCCTGAGCAGGAAATGAAACTTGTTCTGCTGAACTTTCCGGCAGTCTGGGCAGTTTGCTGTCTGGGAATGGAGTGTAGCTACAACAGACACAGGTGGTGCCATTCTGCCTGTGAGTGGAGTCACGTAGCTGGGAAAATGGAGGCCCCAGGTTGTGGCCTAGCCGAAAGCCAGCCTGGAGCCGGCCACCCAGCCAGAGTCCTGCCCAAACCAACAGGGTGGACGCAGGCGCCCCCAGGCCTGCTGCTTGCCGGAGCCGCGGCACAACACTGTTTCCCAGTCTTGGCACAACAGACTCCATTTTGAGTCCTGCACCTCCATCTTAGCTCTCAAGGCTGACCCCTAATCGACCTCCCCTCCCCAGCTCAACCCCAAATTCCTGGAACCAGCTCGTCACAAAGCCAGAATGTTTTCTGAAGATATGGTCACTCCACGCGTCCCTGACATATAGGTAAGATTAACGACCTTCTCCCTTTTGAAGCACCTGTGTGCGCAGATCCTCCCCAGCTTTGATCCTCCCCAGCCGTGCCTGCCAGCAGTGGGCATAAAAACGCTGCCAGGATTTTTTCCCCCTGTGCGGCTTCAATAGCTCAATACCCTGAGTTGCTGAACCTGCCCGAAAGCTTCTCAATAAAGCCTGCTTCTAAAACTTCGTTAATTGCATCTTTGATTCTGTTTCACGTCCAAATAAACCTTATACACTGAGCCTCGAGAAGGCTTTTGGAGTCAAAATCCTCCCAGCCTCCAGGCAGCAGCGTCCCAGCCCCCTCACAAATGCAGCCCGGGAAGGCAGGCGAGTTCCTGGGAAAGCAGGCACGTCAAGTCCCGCACACCAGCAAGAAACGGCGCACAGACGGACACCAGCAAGATACGGCGCAAAGACGAACACCGTGAATTCAACCCAACAATTCTCCCGAGGGTGGTGAGGTAAAAGGAGCCCAGAGGGGCCCCCAATCCGTGAGACCAACATGGGAGGGCCCACTCCTGGGGCCGGCTTACCTCATAGCTCCAAATCACACAGCACCGCTTCTTTTCGACCTCTCCGGGGACAGGTGTGCCTCGGTCCATGGCTCTACGTGAGAAACAGCTCATGGCGAGGCCTGGTTTGGGATCCCCGTGAGTTTTATGAGCGGTTAGGGAGGCGTGGTCGATGACGTGGGTCGACCCCATTGGCTGAATTGTTGAATTGAATTCACCTGGCCTAGGTGAGCCAATGCAGGTACAGCCCCACCCAGGCATAGCTCCCCCTCCTGGCTGGAAACCTGAACTGCTGAGCATGCAGTGAGCCACTGCTTCATGAGCCGGTAGCTCGGACCTCTGAGCATGTGTAATAGGCCTGCCAGTCCCTATGCTAGCTCCCTAACAGGTTTTCCAGCCAAAGGTCTGCCTTCTGGAGCTGTTCTACAGAAAGCACTTAGTTCCTGACCCCTATGCATTCGGGGTAATGGATGCCCTCGCTTCCGTGCTTGCTTCTATTTCATTCTGGAATGGTCCTTGTTTCACAGGTCGGCGAGATCAGGAATTCTGGGCTGGTTGGCTACCAAGCACAAAATAAATAGCCAACAGATTGAAATCTCAACCCCTATATTGGTTTATTATCGACCACACAAACTTGTCTTCTGGAACTTCCCTCCTAAATTTCTGAACCCTTGAACTCCTTGACACATGTACTTGGAAAGCAAGGATTCCAAACTCTGATCACCATATCTGACTGCTCCCCCAGTCCCTCTGCACTGTCAACCAGCAAAGTCGGGCCTCTCCATTTCTCAGAAGCTGCAGATTGTTACGTCACATCACCCTGTGTTTAAATGTTAGTGATTATGCCATTTAAAAAACAAATGTGTGAGCCAACTGGGGGCAAACAAGACTCGTTTCAAACACCAGCTCTGTCTCCTCTAAGGGCCCGTGTACAACTGCGACAACACAACAGTGGGTCCTGCTGGGTCTCCATTAGCATCTGGGAGGAAGGTTATTTATTACAGGGAATCCTACCTTTGTCCCTTGGTGTTAATGGCAGACTCACTGGGTGACGGATTGTGTCTGACACGCACCACGTTTGCCGCAGCAAACACCAACACTTTGTCAAACTCCGTTTGGTATTGCTCCATCCCTCCATTATTCTCCCTAATCACAAAAATAATTAACACATTCATATAAAAGCACAGGATGAGGATAGCTTTAATTTATGCATCTAGTTCAGGGTCTTCCCTCTTATCAAGATATGACAATCTAATGAGGCTTAATTAAAAGTAGCAGTGAAGCAATTTAGGAAACTGAGGGATTGTCACGAGTCCTGGTTGTGACAGCATGTTCTGTGCACCATGGAAGATAACAGATTTGTCTTCTGTGGTATCTCATATCCATCATCCCCAAACTACCTGCTCTTAGGGGTAGAGAGAGCGAGCTTGTCTTTGAAAAAAGTGCCTGGGTTTGGTAGCTGCTCACAGGATGGCAGGTGTAATGTATTATGAGAACTTAACAAGGCTCTGAGAAGATGGCTATTGGAAGGTCTGGCTGGAGGGCAAGGTCATGGCCCTGAAGGATTCAGGATCCAGAAGTCAAGTCAGAACTGGATGCCAGAGACTTTCTCAATCCAGCCCTCTTTGCCCCTCCCCTAAGGCCAATACATTTCTAAGGGTTATGGATTCTACTTCAGAATCTTTCTCAAACCCAGGGCCCTCTTCACCATTATTGTCTAGACCTGGTCACCTCTTGCCTTATAAATACAAATATGGGTTTATTGTAAGTCTGGGTCTGTTAGGTTTCTCGAGTGGGAAATGTCTCGGTCCTTGGCTACACACTGGAAAGAAATTCACACCAAAGCCTGGGTGGTAATCCGAGTGGGTTTATAGACATGAGAGAAGAAGGTTCCGGCGTTACACTAAACTGAACACGGGCACCCTCATGACACTGCACACTCAGCCCTGCTGAGTGG
Organism: Tenrec ecaudatus; assembly: GCF_050624435.1. Taxonomy (NCBI): domain Eukaryota; kingdom Metazoa; phylum Chordata; class Mammalia; order Afrosoricida; family Tenrecidae; genus Tenrec; species Tenrec ecaudatus. Next base: position 177,026 of record NW_027459550.1, on the reverse strand, counting down.
AAGGCAGAGAAGCAGCTGAAGGGAAGGGGCGGTGGTCTCCAGATTCCAGCCTTGTAAGGGCTTTCAGCTGGGAGGCATCAATTAAGCTCTCCTGGCTTGGGCTTAGCCCGCATTGGCTTCCAACCTCCTGTAGGGGGCCCCCTAAGCATGGAGAGGAACAACCCCTTGTCTTGCTACCTAACCGGTCTACATTCCTGCATGGCTTCATTGAGATGGAACTAGCCCCTTTAGACAGCCTGAGGTGTTCACCAGGAGACACGGGCCCCAGTGTTCCCTGTGACCACCTTAAACCTTAAACTACTGTTGGAGTTTATATTACCTGTGTGGGTCTGTGGGCATGGGACGTTTCCATGCCAGAGACCTGAAGTTACACAAATAGGCATCCAGAACAGAACTCATACAGGCTCTAATAAGATGCTCGGATGCTTCTCGCTAGGATGAGAATTTAACGAAGTGTGTGAGCAGTTCAGATCTTGTAAGGGAGAACAGGTCAGTACGGTATCCAGAGAAGAGAGCAAAGGTCAGGGGAAAGGGAGGGGGCCCACAGACATCTGTGCTCTGTGTTTGGCCACAAGACAAGAAACCGGGTCTCCTTGCAAAAGAAAGCAGAACAGCAAGTCCCTCAGAACTACGACATTTTTGAACATGACCTATACAACACTCGGCTCTGGGAGGCGCCTTGGAAAACCATAAAAGCCCTAAAAGAGGGGCAAGGAGGAAGCCCAAGTCTTTGATTTTCCCTGCTGTGCTTTCAGTGTTGAAATGTCGGTGCATGGGTCTTTGAAATTTCAGAATCAGAGAGTGAATCCACAAGCCAAGCTCCTGCTTTATTCTTCAATGCATTTTGGCCCAGCTTCTCCTTGGTGAGACATGTAACAGAAATTCTGGACTTAGGAGCCACTTGGTCCTTGGACACTAGGAGATTTCAGTGGAATCTGAAACAGGGCTCTAACCACCAGCTGGACTGGCCTAGGAAGCCCAAGTATTCATTCTCCCAAACACCAACCTCCCGTTGCTCTTCATCTGCCTGCACCTTGTTCAGCTTTAGTTGTCCGTGGAAGCGTTTGGCACCCATCTGATGCTTCAGAACCCAGAAAGGAGGAAAGGTAAAACTGGGATTCAAATGAAACAGACTTAAGCAGGACCATAGCCAAGATGTGCCCAGGGCTCCTCGCAGCATTTGTCACCTTCATTTCCCTCTTCGGACTCAGACGTGGCAAGGTTCAGAAACAAGCTTTACCAGAAAGAACAGCTGTGAACCCAGCCTGCTTCCAAGTGAGAAAAAGCCCTTTACACATGAGTTCCTGAGGTCAGCCCAGCCCTGTGCGTCCCCACCCCTCCCAGAGTCCCTGGCTCTCTGGCGAAGCATTAAAGCAAGTGGAAGCAGAGATTTGCTCAGAATAAAAAAATCGTTTTTCACAATAGCACGGCACGTTCTGGATGGCAATCACGGCTGCACAAACTATATCCGTCCTCCAGCCATAATGTTGGCGCCTCAGTGACCATGCACATACATTGTGTGGCGAGACTCAGAGCCTGTTCCATTTGTGGTCAATTGTTTCCTCCCTCTCCATACTTTGCACTTAGGAGACATGCTCTCTGGAAGTGGTTGAGGCTTGTCTTGTCACCAATAATCATCTCCTACACCTTCCTTTACAGTCACTAATTTGATGTGTTCACTCAAAGAAATGCCAATAATATGAGGTTTCAGAGGAGAGCTCCTAGAGCTCCCCCAGACAACAAGGAGGCCGAGTGTCACCGTCATTATCCTGAGCTGGGAGGGGGCACTAGTGTTCTGGAAGCTGGGGATCCGTCACTGCCTGCCCACCGCACAGACAGAGCAGGTGCTGGTTATAATTGCTTCTAGATGTCCTGCCATGCTGAGTTGAAAGTCAAACCCGTAAACGCCGCCCGACTACAATGACACTGGAGTACACAGACATTTCTGCATCATTGCTGGGTGAAAATATACTGAGTGGAGTTGGATGAGATGGCAGCAAGTGCCTAAGGAGGGGATGCTGTGGGAATACCAACAAGATGACTGTCAGTCGCCGTTTCCTCCTCTCGTCTGCTTCCCCCCCCCTTTCTTTCAGGCCCAAAAGACATGACAAATATGTAAGCAAACAAATTTGTTCATTTTTAGAGGAGTCTCCCACCCCACCCCACCCCCATCCAACTCTGGCCTCCTTTGAGCAAGCCAGTAGAACTTTTTTTTTTTTTTTAAACCTGGCTTCTGCTATGGCAATTTCCGGAGTTGCTATGTGGCTGTGTTTAAAAGTCGCCTTTGGGATCCAGAGCACAATCCTTGTCACAAAGGCATTCTCCCAGTCCCAAATAGCAATGCGACCTCCTTTCAGAAGGTTGTTCTTGTTTCTGTAGACCCAGAAAGGAGTTCAAGCTGTTGATCTTGACCGTGGTTGTCGAGTCAGCCTCTCATGGACACCTCATGGGAAGCGGAGCAAACTATGCCAGTCTGTGCTATCACCAGGGCTGGGAAGGGAAGCCAACCGTGGAGGGCCATAGGTCGATGTGTGGATGGAGATAATCAGGTCTTTCGTCCTTATTCTATTTCAGTCTGGAAACATCCCTGAAGCCTGCTCAGTGTCATAGCAACACACAAACTTTCACTGACAGTCTGGGGCACATTGGCTGCAAATCGAACCCGGGTCTTCCCGGTGAAAGACGATGAGAGATCTACCACTGAAGCACCGTGGCCCTCACCTCAAACCAGGGCAGTCATTTCCCACAGATCTACTAGAGAGTTCAAACCAGACCACAATGCGTGATGACTAAGATTGCCACCAGAATCTGATACTGATGCAGAAAAAAACCTAACTACCATTTTATTGACTCCCACTCATACGGGCCCAATAGGACAAAGAACTGCCCCTTTGGGGTTTTGAGACTTTAAATCCTTACAGTAGCGGTTCTCAACCTGTGGGTCGCGACCCCTCTGGGGATCAAATAACCCTTTCACAGGGGTCAACTATTTCATAACAATAGCAAAATTACAGTTATGAAGTAGCAATGAAAATAATTTTATGGTTGCAGGTGACCACAACATGAACTGTATTAAAGGGTGGGGGCATTATGAAGGTTGAGAACCACTGCCTTACAGAAATAGACAACCTCATATTTCTCCCACGGACGGGCTAGTCAGTTCAAACCCCCGACCTTGCGATTAGCAGCTTAATGCACAGTCCACTACACCACCTGGGCTCCTAATGCTATAATAAGAGATACTATTGTTAGATCTCTCCTGGGAGAGATATACCTCAGGCCTTGGCTTCGCGCGAGAAAGAATTCAATTCGAAGCCTGGATTGTGATCCAAGTGGGTTTTTTTGAGAGAAGAAGTTTCAGGTTTACACAGGCACCTCGGGGCCCCTCACGGGGCACAGCCTACCTAGAAGCTGCTGGAGAGAAAGTCACTCAGTGGGCTCGGGGATCCTGCCTTTTTTTCTTTTTTTAAAAATCTTTTTATTAGGGGCTCATACAACTCTTATCACAATCCATATATACATCAATTGTGTAAAGCACATTTGTACATTCATTGCCCTCATTATTCTCAAAACATTTGCTCTCCACTTAAGCCCCTGGCATCAAGTCCTCATTTCTCCCATCCCTCCCCGCTCCCCCATCCCTCAAGAAACCTTGATAATTTGTGAGTGGTGATACTGAGAGGGTTGTGGGAGGGTGGATTGGAAAGAGGGAACTGATTACAAGTATCTACATGTGACCTCCTCTCTGGGGGACGGACAACAGAAAAGTGGGTGAAGGGAGACATCGGAGCGGTCAAGATCCTGCCTTTTCAATTCCTCCATAGGGAGGCATGGTTGACGGTCATGGTCAACCCCAATGGCTGGATTGAATTCACCTGGCCCAGATGGGCCAATCCAGGTGTAATGCCCACCTAGGTGTACCACCCCTTCCTGGCCGGAAGTTTGAACCTGAGCATATGTAATGGATGACCCAGTCCCTATGCTAAACCACCTAATAGTATTTGCAAGATGCCAAGCACCGTTCTAAGCTTTTTGTGTATAATAATTCAATTATTCCACTTAACAAGCCTATGTGTGGACTCTATTTGGCCTCCTTTTACAGATGAAAAATCAGTGGCACAGAATGATAAAGTCATGAGCCTAGGACCACACAGTGAGGAAGTGGGAAGGAGAGATTTGGACCCAGGCTGCAGAGCCCATGCCTTGGGTGCCTACAGCTGCCATGTAGGACACAGAAAAGCATGGAGCAGACTCGGCGTAAGATATTAGGGAGTTGGGAGGACTGTAGCATGAATGTATGTGCTATGACTTCATGAGAGTAGCTGCTACTCAGATCCAGAAGAGAATACAAGCCTTTTGCAAAAATTATTTTTGCCAAGAGAGGGTGGAAAACTGCATCTTGTGCGAAATCCCCCCAACCTGCACATGTGCATAGCTATTTCAGAAGGATCCAAACAATGTGTGCTGTGCGGCAAACCAAACTGAGCTCAGGGGGAGCTGGTCTGTGGGTTATGTTAGCCAGAAAGTGAGCAGTTTGAACTCACCAGCCACCACTCCAAGGGAGAAAGAGGAGGCTTTCTGCTCCCATGGACTTACAGCCTTCGAAGTGGCAGGGAGCATTTCCCTGCGTCCTATGATTAGGATCTCAGAGGGTGAGGGTGGAGTTGGTTGAGACCTGTCTTCAGGGCATTTCCCAGAAGGGCTTCCTGCAGTGGCTCTGCCTTCAGGAATGTCTGATGACCTTGAGGGCAGCAAAGTCCTAAACACACTCAGGCAGTGGTTCTCAACCTTCCTAATACAGGTCCTCTTGTTGTGGTGATGCTCCCCTCCCCCAAACATTAAATGATTTTCTTGCTACTTCATCACTGTAATTTTGCTACAGTTATGAATTGGGTGAGCCCTGTGAAAGGGTCATATGACTCCCAAAGGGGTCGCAACCCACAGGTTGAGAACCACTGCACTAAGGGTTCCCCTCCCAGGCAGCCCTACCAGTGTCTGGTGTGCATACTTCTGTGAGGTGAGAGAAATGGACTTAGTGTCTGCTTCTGGTGACAGTTGATGTGGGTGGGCTTTCTCCCTATGTCAAATCCCTCTCAAGCCATTTGTCACCACAACAGAGGGAGCCATGCACAAAAAAGCAAGAAGAGGATGCAGCACAGCAGGACAGCAAGCAGAACAAAGATTGAATAAGCACAATTCACTTCAATCATGAATCGGGTGCCCATGAGATGTGAGGAAGACCCCAGTCTAGTGACATTAGATCAGGTTTAGGGATTGAGTGAAGCGACCCCTCTTGGCTCCCCTCAGCCCCTATTTTGCTTTCCCATTGATCCTGACCCTTGCATCGTGATTGGTCCTTATTCCAGCATGATGGTTGGTTTCATAACCACGGCATATGGGAATGTGTTAGTCGATAGGTTATACAGGCACAGCCTCCTCAATGGGTAAGTGAGGAGGCGATTTGGGCTCGCTCATGCAGACCTCTAGTTCTCCTTGACATGACTGGTAGAATGGATCCTGTGAAGTGATTTGAGATCGGCGTTGAGATCTGATAGGTCATGCAGACTTCTAGCTGATCCTGGCAGTACCCTATTTTAAGGAAACAGAATGTTTGGCGTTTAAGTCGTATTTGAGCTTAAATTTTGAGCAATAGGCTGTGGCTCACAGTGAGAGTCTATGTGGAGACCCTACATCCATTTTGAGGGGCCACAGATTCAGCCGCCATTGAGTTCTTCCCTACTCTGACTGGCAGTGGAAAGCTTGTCCCTCAGGCAGTGTGCTTGCGTCCACTCCCGGGGCCACACTCAACGATATACGGTAGTGTGCACATCCCAATGAAGGTCCCGCTCATGCTCTCACAGGCCCTCCTGAAACTCCAGGAATTGATCTGTCTTCAGTCACAATTTTTGTGACAAAGTTGTTTGTTTTCTATGTCTTATTTAAGTTTTCAGGAGCCCAGGTGGTAATGCTGGATAGTGTTGGACTATTAAGAGCAAGGTCGCTGGTTCAAAGCCACTAGTCATTCCACAGGAGAAAGATGAGGTTATTGCTTCCTGTAAAGGTAGCAACTTCAGGATCCCTACACAGAGTCACTATGAGTCAGAGTCAGCAGGACAGAATGGGTGTCATTTTATTTAAGTCACTGTGGCTGTGGGTCCTTCCAACACTATTGTGGCCTCATGCGGATGCTCTCCTTCATCCAGAACAGCAGTTTGTGCCTTTTTCTTGTGTAAAACTTAGCAAAGGAGTTCCTAATAAAATATAGTTGGATTGGGAGTCTTTTTCCCCTAAAAACAAAGTAAATACAAAAATAGAAACGAGACTATGGTGCTAATAACCAGTTGGAGAGTTGAGAGAGCTGAACTCTCAATCCTGATAGAAAACCATTGTGACTGAGCACCTGCTCAAGGTCATCCACAGCCTATGAGGTTGAGCCTATGTGTTGGGGAGTAATTGTGTACATAAAGTTAACCATTTCTCTTTCTAAAGATTCTGTCTAAAGCTTACTTTAAATAATAAGTTTTCCCCTGGGCTAGGTAAAGTTCAGCATTCATCATGTTAGGCCAGAGGAGGCAAATCACACCCACTACCCAGGGAGCACTGCTTCCAAAAGCACATTGCCTGTGCCGGGGAAGAGGGGAGGTACCCGGACCAGAAATGCTGACAGAGTGGAACCAGAGAGCTCAGCCCCCAGCTTCCCGAGGGAGCAGCTGTGATGGTTCACTTCTGGATGAATATGTTTAAGCAAAGGCCAAGGGCATGACTTGGGCAGCACGAAAAGCAGATGTGCAGAGGTTGTTCACTGCATTCCAGAAGTTCACACACTCTCCTGAGGCTCCTTGGCTCAATGGCAGGAAGTCATTGGTGGCTTCCACCTTCAATCCCAAAAGGTCACTGCCGTCCAGTGGATTCCAACCACAGTGACCCTATATGGAGTTTTCAAGACTGTAAATTTTCATGGGAGCCAGCAGTCTCATTGTCCCCCCTGGGACAGCGAGCTAGCAGCCCGTTTTGCCACCAGGGCTCCTTCCTCTCAAATTCTGGATCCAGTCCCTCCGAATATCCTGCCTTGCCCTTGTCTAGGCTTCTTAAATGCGTTCCACGCTGCTTATGTTAGTCTGGGTGCATTCGAGAAACAAATCCACAGAAACACGTATGTATAAGAGAGTTGTATATAAAGGGTGAGTGCACATCAAGAAAACATGCTCACATGTGCTTATGCACCCGCTTTGTCTTCAGCGATCATGTTGGTGTAGGCTGGTGTGCTTTTTCCATGTGGACTTTGTTGTTTCTTAGCTACATGGCTCCCTGTTTATCTTCCAGCCTTTAAGACCCCAGACGCTATATGCTTTGATAGCCGGGCACCATGGTGCTTAACTACTACACCACCAGGGTTCATTAGCATGTGACTTATCTCCTGTCATTCACACTAGATGCTCAAAATAGCAGGAGACCAGGTTTCTCCTTTGTGGCCACACCAGGTACTGACAGAACCAAGAACAGAGACACAGTTATATATCTTGACTATCATTTGCATATTATATGCCAGGAATCCCTAGGAAGGGTCTTGGAATTGTTCTACTCTGGTTCAAATTTCACACACCCTCCCAGTTTCCATACTGACTCTGCCAAACCCCTAGTAACTGATTTGCACCTCCTATCAACTTGGAGAAAACACCCTAGGCCAGATATAGAAGTGGACATACTTGGTACCCAGAAAAACTGTTCAATGTTTTGAGGGCAGCTCAGCAAACAAAATGGGCACAGTGATTAAGCATTCAGCTGCTAACACAACGCTCAACTCTGTAGTGGTTCTGCAAGAGAAGGATGTGGTAGTTGACGCCCCAAAAGAGTTACAAACTTGGAAACCCTACGGGTATTTGTATAGGGTCGCTATGTGTTCCAATTGAGATGATTGTCATAGGTTGGGTTTGGTTCAACCCGTCTTACTGAGGAGACTCCTTCTTTACACGCGATCAGTTACTTTAGAGGAAAAAGGCATGCCTGTCCCAGAACAATCCAAGGACTGGTAAAGGCAACACCCACAAAGACACTCCCTCTGCCTGCCTAACTCTAAAATGCTGCCCATAAAACACTCTGCCTGGTAATATCTGGGCAGCACACTGGGGAGGTGCAGCAAATGTGTGTTGAATGTATGAGGCCATTTCATAGTTTGGTTGCACGATCAGGGTGTCTGTCATAAAGCCTATCTCTTTGACTCCACCTCTCAGCAGAGATGAACACAAGCTTCCCGTTTTTTTCTCAGCAACGACCTTGTCAAATAAAAGTTCCTTGTAGATCAGTAACTTGCCACAGAGCAAAAGATATGGGAAGAGGCTCATCTTTCTCCTGGCTATGAAATAGAATGGCAAGCCCCTCCCTTCAACACACACACACACACACACACACGCACACACACACACGCGTACACGCACACCCCTGCCTTACAACTACATTCGGTTGATTAGCAAACAAAGCTCTACAACCCAACTATGTGTTTTTCTTCTCCAGAGGAATGACGGACTTATATACCCTGCATTGTCTTTTTTTTAATGGAATTGCCCCAGTTCTCCTCACCTTTCCTTAGATAGTGCAGTGAACTATTAGATGACTACAGGTATTGAAAACTAGTATTGATTTCCGGTTTGTGTCACCTTTGGCTTTTAGCACCCTCCACTTCTCTAGTAAGCTTTCCATTGCTTTGGGGAAATTTTCTCTCTCTGAATTTATTATGTGAGGGTGGTAGTGTAATAATCAATGTGCCTATGGAGGACTATCCTTCATGACCTAAACTCATTAAGGGGCAGTGCCTGATGGAGCATCAGGTTGGAGGAAGGCCTATTAACAACCTGCATTATACAGATGACACAATTTTGCTGAAAATGAGAAGGACTTGATTCACTTGCTGATGAAGATGAAGGATTGATTAAAGCCTTCAGTTTGGATTATGACTCAATGTAAAGAAAGCCCAGACCCTCACAACTGGACCTATTGATAACATCATGATAAATGGAGGAAAGATCGAAATTGTCAAGGATTTTGTCTTGCTTGAATCCACAATCAATTCTCATGGAAGCAGCAGAGAAGAGAACAAATGACACATTTCACTAGCCATATCTGCTACACGAGACCTCTTTAAAGTGTTGAAAAGCAAGAGATTACTTTGAGGACTGGGGCGGGTTGACCCAGGCCATGGTATTTTCAACTGTCTCATATTCATGTGAAAGTTGAACACTGAATAAGGAAGACCAAAGAAGAATAGATATATTTGATTAGTAGTGATGTAAAAGAGTAATGAATGTACCATGGACTGCCAAAAGAACAAACCCATCTAACTTGGATGAAGTACAGCCAGAATGTTCCTCAGGGCAAGGATAATGAGACTTCGCCTTAACATTGACATGTTGTCCGGAGAGATCAGTCCCTGGAGCAGGACATCGTGTTCTGGAAAGTAGAGGGGCAATGAAAAAGAGGAAAGCCCTCAACAAATGGGATTGACACAGTGGCTGCAACAATGGGCTCAAACTTAAGAACAACTGTGAGAATGGTACAGGAACGGGCAGTGTATGATTATGTTGTATGTATGGTCACAATGAATCCAAACCCTCACTATGACACTGAACAACAACAACAACAACAACCTGACTGAATCCTCTAGGAGGACTCTTGAATGTGAGAAAAATGGAACGAAGCCAGAGGAAGGATTGGAGGATGTCTTAAGTTTCTGTCTTAATCTCCAAAAATTACCCAACAAGTCAGTAGCCTTAAAACACTTTTCCCCCTGCTTTGGAGCTTACAGGTTCAAATTTGGGGTGCGACTCTAGGTCAGGGTCCTTCTTTGTGGATACCAGAAAGTTCCTTGGCATTCCTCGCTATCTTTCTCCCCGTACTGTGTGTTACTGGGTCTATCCTGGCCTTTAACTCAGAAGTGTTTAGGTTTAGGCTCAAGCCTATTCTCATATGGCCTCATTTTTTAAAACATTTTATTAGGGACTCATACAACTCTTATCACAATCCATACATATACATATATCAATTGTATAAAGCACATCTGTACATTCTTTGCCTTAATCATTTTCTTTTTTTTTACATTTTATTAGGGGCTCATACAACTCTTATCACAATCCATACATATACATACATCAATTATATAAAGCACATCCGCACATTCCCTGCCCCAATCATTCTCAAAGCATTTGCTCTCCACTTATGCACTTTGCATCAGGTCCTCTTTTTTTTTTCCCACTCCCTCCCCGCTCCCCCCTCCCTCATGTACCCTTGGTAATTTATACATTGTTATTTTGTCATATCTTGCTCTATCCCGAGTCTCCCTTCCCCCCCTTCTCTGCTGTCCATCTCCCAGGGAGGAGGTCACATGTGGATCCTCGTAATCAGTTCCCCCTTTCCAACCCACTCACCCTCCACTCTCCCAGCATCGCCCCTCACACCTTTGGTCCTGAAGGTATCATCCACCCTGGATTCCCTGTGCCTCCAGCCCCCATATGCACCAGTGTACAACCTCTGCCCTATCCAGCCCTGCAAGGTAGAATTTGGATCATGGTAGTTGGGGGGAGGAAGCATACAGGATCTGGGGGAAAGCTGTGTTCTTCATCGGTACTACCTCGCACCCTGACTGACCCATCTCCTCTTCTAAACCCCTCTATGAAGGGATCTCCAGTGGCCATACGGCCTCATTTATATTACAAAAGGACTCCCTTCTTTTCAAACAGGATCATGTCCACCAAGGTTCAAATTTCTCACATATTTTGAGGGGACTACAGATCAATCCATAATGGTTCTTTTGGGTAGCTGTAACAACTGGCTACCAATCGAGTGACTTAAACAGCAGGCATTTGTTCTCTCACTTTTCTGAAGGACAAAGGGTTAAAATTAAGGTGTGGGCAAGATTCATTCCTTCTGAGAGTTCTGAAGGAGAATCAAAGTAGCCTCTCTCTGCTTCTGGTCACTGCTGCTAATCCTTGATATTTCTTGGCTTATAGATGCACTGATCCAATCTCTGCCAGTGTCTTCACACGGGGTCTCTGTGTGCCCACTCCCCTTCTTATAAGAACACACCAATCAGTGCATGTAGTATCCATCTGAAATCTAAACCCAGAAAGATGGAGCTCTTGAAATACTTATCTAAGCACATCTGCCAAGACCTCCTCTCCAAGTAAGGCCATAGCCTCAGGTCCCATGTGAACATGAATGGGTGTGTGTGAATGTGATTTAATGTACTACAGAGGGCACGCTTTGACCTCAGGAGGAGTGTTTCGCCATTACCTGCTTCACAGCCCTGAGATTGCCCAGGCCTTTGCCACATTTTCTTGTCTTCCCAACATTTATCCACCATTAGGCCTTTTTCCCTAAGTTAGTCAAGCGTCAGTTTCTGTCACTTGTGATCATGACCCTCCCTCCCGCCCAGGTCACAAACTTAAAGTGACACAGGCAGTTTCTTTAATGGGCACTATGTTATCCTGACTAGCAAGCATTGCTAAGGAGGGAGGATGAATCAGGGAGAACCCGCTTGCTTCATCTAGCTTCGGGGCAGTCCACAGAGGATTGATCCCTGAGCCACTAACGAATTTTGCAACTGTCACAGAACAATGCAAATAAGTAAGATCCACATCTGCTGAACACCATCATGAGGTCAAACTGTGTGTAAATAAATGCCTGTTTCAAAGAGTGAGTAAATCCTATGGTAAGGAGTGACAGGGCTTTGTTGGCATAAACCCAGCAAGGCATTATGGGTCGGATATTAATGAACTCATGCTCCTGGGCCTCACAGAGCCCCAGCTCAACTGCTTCAGCTTGTTGACAAACTGAACTCAGGGTACCCGGAGAGAGCACTACCATTTTGATGAACAAGGTTGGTTGGGGATGATGCTTCCTAACTTGCATTTTAATATAAATTTGATGATTCATCTGAGCAATGTGGAAAGAGCATTCAGATAAAAGAGAGGGACAAACATCAAGTGACCAGAGGATGAAACTTCTTTCTAATCTGTGCCCACTGGAATTGCTTCTTGGGAAGGTATTTTTTGGGGGTGTGGGGTTGTTCCCCTACCCTGCTCCAAGCCTTCCTCCTCATGCCCACCCCCACCCCAGCATACATCCTACTGGGAGAATGTCTCTGAATAATGAAGTTTTAATAAATGAAGCTTTAATGAGCCTGATAGTCTGCCTAAGACCCCTTCAAACTGTAGTCTTTCATTTGTATTCTTCCATCCTTTCTGAAGAAATGAACCTGATGGCAGGTAGTATGTTTCCTTTCCAGGATGAGCTGATAGAGCCTCTCGCTGCTGCAGTGGGAGGTGAAACATTAAAAGGCCCTCTGTGGCCATGAGACATGCCCACTCTCCAAGAGACACTGGGCAGGTTTTCTGAAGCTCCTCAGAATTGACTAGTGGCCCTGGTCCACCCATCTCAACCAACCCAGTCTTCATTTGCACTGCATGCCCTCTCTGAGCTCCAACTGCATGCTTCATTTGAGGATGACGAAGCCTCTATTGTCTGAGAAGATGCGCAGACATATGAACTAATCAATGCTCCCCCTGTCCCCGGGGAGTGTGAAATTCTCCCATCATGACCCACCAGCTTCCCTGGAAATTCCTGTCTTAACTCAGGCACTTAATATCAATGGTGTCTCTGCTTCCTTTCTTCTTGCACACCCCCCAGGCATTAACTGTCATCCTTCCTCTCCCTAAAATATACTTTGAATCTATTCACTTCATGCCATCCCTACTGCCCCAAGGTGTGTCTTGCATTGACTATGAAACTAGATTCTGTATCCATTTTCCAGGGCTGTCAAAACAAAGCATCGTAAATCAGGTGGCTTTTAAGAACAGTCCACCACCTGTCTATCAGTTCGTGGTGCAGTGGTAGCTAGAGTGCTGCTGTGAAATTGGAAGCTGTGCCACCGATATGACAAACCCCAGAAGGGTCAGCAATGATGGGCAGGCTTCAGTGGAACCTCGAGCCCTGTGGTGCTCAACCTTCCTTTAATACAATTCCTCATGTTGTGGTGACCCCCAACCATAAAATCATTTTCCTTGCTACTTCATAACTGTAATGTTGCTACTGCCATGAATCGGGTGACTCGTGTTAAAAGGTCGCTGGACCCCAAAAGGGGTCACAACCCACAGATTGAGAACCACTGCTCTAGCCTAAGGCAGACTAGGAAGAAAGACCTGGTGATCTACTTCCAAATATTAACAAATGAAAGCCTATGGGTCACAAAAAAATATGGTCCTATAGAGTGCTGGAAGATGAGCCACTGACCTGCAAACAACAGCTACAAAAATAGACTCAAACACACCAACAAAGGCCTGCTGAACTCCAAAGCCCTAACAAACCCACTGCCCTCAAGTCCATGCCAACTCATAGCGGCCCTATAGGACAGGGGCGAACTGTGTATTAGTCTGGGTATGCTAGAGGAAAATCGAGGGAGACTCATGTGTATGAGAGAGAGTTGGTGGTTTTTAAAAATCATTTCCCTATTATTTAATCATTATATTAGGGATTTATACAACTCTTATCACAATCCATCCATCCATCCATTATAAAGCACATTTATACATTCATTGCCCTCATCATTGTCAAAACATTTGCTCTCCACATAAGCCCCTGGCACCTGCTCCTCATTTTTCTCCTCCCTCCCCACTCCCCCCTCCTTATGAACCCTTGATAATTTTATTGGGGGCTCATACAACTCTTATTACAGTCATTCCATCCATCCATCCATCCATCCACCCATCCATCCATCCATCCATCCACCCATTGTGTGTCAAGTACATTTGTACATGTGTTGCCCTCATCCTTCTCAAAACATTTGCTTTCTACTTGAGCCCTTCGTATCAGCTCCTCATTTCCCCACTTCCATCCTCCTCCCCCTCCCTCATAAATCCTTGGTAATATATAAATTATTTTGTCATATCTTACACGTCAAACATCTCACTTCCCCCACTTTTCTGTTGTCCGTCCCCCAGGGCAGAGATTTTATGTAGATCCTTGTAATCGATTCACCCTTTCTACCCCACCTTCCCTCCACCCTCCTGGTATAGCCACTCTCACCACTGGTCCTGAAGGGATCATCTGTCATGGATTCCTTGTGTTTCCAGCTCCTTTCTGTACCAGAGTACATGTTCTGGTCTAATTCTACCTTATAAATCCAGAGAGAGAGTTTTATATCAAACAGTATTTGTACATTAAGCAAACGTCCCAGCCCAGTGCACATCAAATCCATAAGTCTGGTATTAGCCCATATGTCTGATACCAATCTATAAATTCCTTTACAGACCCATAAAACATGTGCAGTGATGCTGAATGCAGGATAATCACAGGCCAATGGGTGGAAAGTCTTGTGGATCCAGTGGCATTGTAAGCATCTCAGTGCTGGCTGCGATCTCTCTGAGGCTTCTTTGGCTTCAGAGGTCTGGTCGCATCCATTTGGCTTGCCTTCTGCAATGTCTCCCAAGGAGTAGCAGAGAGAGAGAGAGAGAGAGAGAGAGAGAGAGAGAGAGAGAGAGAGAGAGAGAGAGAGAGAGAGAGAGGTGTCTTCCACCTCCAAGGAGGAAGTACCAGATTTCTCAGAGTTCTCAGAAGGAGGCTATGCCCACATAAAAATCTCACTGACTATCTCCAGATTGGCAGCCTAAACTCCACGCCTACACTCCTAATCCTTAACTTGACACAAGATTAGGTGACTACCACAGGCTCCTAATCCATAACAAGCCCATTTAATTTTTCCCTGCATACCGACACCAATCCAATACCCAAAGCTTTACACAATGGGTGGAGATCTACTTCTAAAACATGAATATAGAAAAATCGCTTTTGCTTGAATGCTCTCAAGGAAATGCTCACTGAAAACTCCATTCCTATTATCTCACCTCCCCCAAATTAGTCTTCTTCTGGGCTTTCAGTCACACCAAGATCTCTCCTGCCCCAAGGCCTTTACATGCACTGTCACCTCTTCCAAGCCCTGAAGTGCCAAGTTCAAAGTTCCAGTTAATCTCCCTGATCCTGAATTTTAAGAACTGTGTGTGTGGGAGGGAAGGGGTTGGGATGTTTCTTGAACTGCTGGGTTTTGGAGCCATTTGTCATGCAACCTCATTTTGTCAATGACTGGTTAATTAATGCAGCATTCATTTGCCCTTCTTCCACTCACAGCACATGGCTTGTATCTTTGGGATCACTCTTCCACCATGCTCCATCTCCATGCTTCTGCTGGCATTGACCCAATGTGCCAGCTCCAGGCCTGGCTAGTCAGGGCATGACTTTCCTCTGTCCAAAGGGACTGGGTCAGACTCAGTATGAGACTCATGCTAGGTTAATGATATCTAACCCTAAAAAATGCCCCAGAAACAATTTCCTCATTGCCAATGAGTCCATTTTGAATCATAGAAGGTCCCTGTGGGGTTTCTCAGACTGTAAATATTTATGTGAGCAGAAAGTTCCATCTTTTTCCCTATGAGGTAGCTGGTAGGGTAGCACTGCCAACCTTGCAGTTAGCAATCCAATGCTTACCTGATAGTGCCACCAATGATTAGAAAGGAAAAGAGCCTCTCTCTAATAGAATTCCTGAGCTTCTAGATAAAACTACAGCTGTCATCAGGAAGCCTGCGTGAAACTCAAAAGGAAACAGCTCTGAAAGGAAAAGGTTCAAACTCTGATGGTATCAACTGAGTGCCAGAACCGAGCTATTCCTGATGCTCTGTCTCCAGACTTACAAATTCCATAAACCTACCCATTAATTCCTTCTCCTGCTCCTTCCCTTCTCACGCCCCAAGGTACTTTGACTTAGCTTTGAAGGCACTCACAACTTCACGGGTTCTGCCTTGCACAGGTGTCTGCTTGCTTCCAGTTCAGTCCTGACATTGTCCCTATCTTTAGCCATGTTAGGCTTGCGTCCTAGAGCTTTCCTTTGCTTGTCTCCCTATTGCTCTTGTCCTATGAAGTCTGTGGCTTTATCTTTAAGTCTAAGTCCTGCCCTTTCGCTTTCGTAGAAATCTGTCTCTGTATCTTGGCTCATGGCAGGTTGTGTCCTTCAAAGATGACTGTCCTAATGTTGCACATCACACATTCTCTTGTTACAAGATGAGTTTGTGTTCATTTTTCCAGAAACAGGGCCTGCTTTCCCTCTTCCTTGCATCTTGGCAGGCCTTTGACTATGGCAGAAGTGTTGCTCTGTGACTTCCACCTGGTCGTATTGGGTTGTTCACCATTGGGACCCTGTCAGGATGTTGCAAGGAAGACCAAGCCAAATGAAAATGTCACATATAGGGTTCTTCTTGAGCTCCAACCAATAGAAGTATCAGTCGTGTGAGGGAGTGAGTCTTAAGAGAGCTGCAGCCTCTGTCCTTTGAGCTACGCCAGCTAATGCTTGATGAAGCCAAAACTAGTGTCCTCACTGAGCTCTGCCCAGATTGCAGATTTGTGAGCAAAATTGATATCATCATTACTTTAAGATGTTATTTGTGGGGATACTTTCTGTTAGCAGCAGATTATCAGAATACTGCCTAATCAGACTGCATTGCCAGTTTTACTCTCTCTCTCTCCATATATAGATATAGATATCCTCCACTCATCTGTCAGTTGGTTGTACTATAATGGTTTGTGTATTGTTATGGTGCTGGAAGCTCTGTTCCCAGAATTTCAAATACCAGCAGGATTGCCCATGGTGGACAGGTTTCAGTGAAGCTTCTAGACTAAGACAGACAAGGAAGAGGGGCCTGCTAGTCCACTTCCAAAAATTACTGAAAGAAAACCTTATGGATCACAAGAGAACACTGACTGACTAATGTGTTTTGGACACACTATCAGTGGACAATTGCTAGAGGAAGACATCATATTTGATGAAATAGAGGGACATGGAAGATCCTTATTGAGGCAGATTGACCTAATCGCTGCAACAATGGACTTCAACATTCAGGAATGTGTGACAATGGTGCAAGATCAGACAGCACTCCATTCCATTTCATATAAGGTCTCCATGGATCACAGTAGACTTGATGGCACTCTCTATATGTTTGTCTTCAGTGACTTCCCAGAGGGCTGCTCTGCCTGGCAGCCTCTATTCTTCATGCTTCCAAATGGGGAGCACAACAGGTCCATAGTCACTGATATTCCCCTCAATCCCCAGGTCAAGTAAGGAGGCATGAAACTAACTATGTTGTTCTCTTTGCCTTGTCTCTCTTCCTTTTCCCCTCCTCCAACAGGGCTAGAGGGGGTAAATACTTACCTTGCAGTCTAGAAGAGAATTTCTTCCACGCCAAAATCTTCTCCTTCCTCAAAAGGCACATACATGCTTTTCGCCTTGTTTTGAATTAAAATGGCAGATGGGATGGTAGGAAAGAAAATGAACTAGTCTAACAGAATGGCCAAACAGATTTACCTTCCACATAAGAATGCAAATAACTCCTCAATCTTGTTATAGAGTCATGATATGATGAGCTCCATCAAAGCAGAGTAGAACACCACGGAGGTCAGACCAGAAAGACCATATTGAGTTGATTTTGTATGAGAGATTCTAGTTGCTAATTATACTTTTCATAACAGACAGATGGCAGGTATAGAAGCCCAGACTTAAAATGTCTTTATCTAATTGCCTGCCTAAATATATATTTGCAATATGGTCCTCAAAGGGAATACTTTCTTTACCTTAAATTCCATTTCTTTTTCCCCTTTTTTATGTAATTTTATTGAAGTATCATTGATGTACAATAAACCATAGTGTGTTTTGCTCTTTGAGGTTTTTAAAAAGAATCATTTTATTGGGGGCTCCTACAACTCTTATCACAATCTATACATACATCCACTGCGTACATTTGTTGCCATCATCATTCTCAAAACATTTGCTTTCTACTTGAGCCCTTGGTAGTAGCTCCTCATTTCCCCTCCTTCCCCCTTCCCCTCCCTCATGGACCCTTGATAATTTATAAATTATTATTCTGTCCTATCTTACACTGTCCGACATCTACCTTCACCCACTTTTTTGTTGTCCCTCCCTCATGGAGGAGGTTATATGTAGATCCTTGTAATCAGATCCCTCTTTCTACCCCACCTTTCCTCCATCCTCCTGTTATTGCTACTCTCAGCACTGGTCCTGAAGGGGTCATCTGTCCTGGTTTCCCTGTGTTTCCAGTTCCTATATGGACCAGTGTATATTCTCTGGTCTAGCCAGGTTTGTAAGGTAGAATTGGGATCATGATAGTGGGCGCGGTAGCATTTAGGAATGAGAGGAAAGTTATATGTTTCATCGTTGCTACACTGCATCCTGACTGGCTCATCTCCTCCCAGCGACCCTTCTGTAAGGGGTTGTCCAGTTGCCTACAGATAGATCTTGGATCCCCTAACTGTACCCCCTCCCTCATTCACAATGATATGATTTTTTTGTTCTTTGATGCCTGATACCTGATCCCTTCTACATCTTGTGATCACACAGGCTGGTGTGCTTCTTTCATGTGCGCTTTATTGCTTCTGAGTTAGATGGGCACTTGTGAACCCTCTAGTCTTTAAAACCCTAGACTCTTTATCTTTTGATAGCTAGGCTCCATAAGCTTTCTTCACCACATTTGTTTATACACCCACTTTTTGTCTTGAGCGATTGTGTCCGGAAGGTGACCATCATGGAATACCAGTTCCTTAAATTCCATATCTATAGGCTTAAGTCTTACCCACAGGAAACCTATTTTTATTTTATCCCTGGAACAAAATCTTGCAATAATTTTCTCTTTTTGGGCAAGTCCATCCTCAATCACTTATCCTTTAACATTTACAAGAATTTATCTGTAACCAACCCCATTTACATAGTCTCATTCATGCTATTTCCACAATAATTGCTAATAACCCTATTTTTTAGAATCGGCAGAAAGCATCAGCATCAATATCCCATTGCCACTGGGTTGATTTCAACTCAGTGGTACCCTATAGGACAGAATAGTATTGCCTCATAGGTTTCCAAGGCTGAAAAAAAATCTCTTTATTGTGAGTTGGGTGAAGGTTTACAGAATACATCTGTTTTCCATTTGACAGTTCACACATATTTTGCTTTATGATATTGACTGCAATCTGCTCAACGTAATATCACTTATCGCACTTCCTCCTTGTATTTCCTGTTTCCATTCCCCCTTCTTTCCTGACCCTTCTGAACTTTATCTTTGAATAAATTATATCCTTTTGATTCAAAGAGTTGATTAGTGTTACTTTTTACCTTATAGATCTACCTATTGTTTGGCTGAAGATTGAGCCAAGGGAGTGAGTTCAGTTCCAGATCTGAAGGTGCCTAAGGACAACAGTCTTGTGGGTTCCAAGAATCTCTCTCTGAGCAATACCACTGAACATTTAAAATAAGTTTAAACTTTGTTGCACATATTTCTCCTATTCTATCCCAAAATTCCAAAGCAAACTCATTATCATTGTGTTGAAGCTGACTCATAGAGACCCTACAAGATAGAATAGAACTTCACCCTTTGATTTTCCAAGGCTTATATCTTTACCAGAGCAGACAAACTCCTATTTCTCACATGGACCAACTGATAGGTTAGAACCACTTTCCTTGTGGTTAGGATATCAATGAGGAGTCCACTATGCCATTAGAGCTCGTTAAGAATGCGATCCAGCATCCCCTAATGCTATCCCTCTCAGATCAGTTGGTAGTGGTAATCAATGTAAATCTTGAGGGGGTCAGACTGCCACATCGTAACTCTTCCTTGGGGAAGATGGTGGGTTTGAACTGCTGATTGATTAGCCCTTAAGTGCTTAATTACTGCCTCACCAGGGTTCTCCTTAACATCAAAAGAGTGGACACTTATTGGTTTCTCTTACTGGTCTCTGTTCCCTAAAAATTGCACTTCATCCACAGGGTTTTCTTCCACAACACACAGCTGCTAGTGTTTTTGGTTTGTTTTTCCACATGACTTCACCTTCCTGGTCAAAGCTGATTTGTCCAGGGCTAAACACACAATGAAAACATAGCCATATTTGCACACTACAAAATTTGAAGTGAGACAGCAAGCTATTTGTTGAGTTTTTTGAATGACTGAAGTCTAAAAGGAAGTGTTATGATACAGGAAACAGTCAGTTTTGATGTCCAGGATCTATGCTGGGGACCCAGTTGGCACTCCAAATGACTATTCAAAGTGATGGTATGAATTCTCCTCTTCCATGACCTACACATATAATAGCTATAACCACTAAGTCCATGATTTGACAAATGTCTTGTGTGATTGAGTTTGGGTTCCCCATAGGATTAGATCCTGAGACAAAGGTTTTAATTAAGCCATTTTCTGGGGAGATATCAATAAGGAAATGGGAAATAGAAAAGAGAAAGAAGGCAGCCAATGAAAAGTACATTATCAAACAATTTAAAATTGTGAGCAACTGGAGGTTAATCTTACTGGAGACACTGTAGAAAATCCACTTGTTATTCTGCCCAGAATGTGAGGGAGTGTGGCTATTTGTCCAACAACTCCTATGGGTCATTGGTTAAGGGTTACTCCAAGAAGCAAGAATTAACTCCACAACCTCCTAAGCCATGCATGCTCAGGTACAGTGGTCTACAGAAACTAGAGAAAGCAAGAAGAGAGATGTGCTGGCCATTCGGAATTAGGCTAGCATGCCAAGTTGTCAGACATGTCAGGTTCTTGAACTATCATAACTTGAAAGTCATCATGATCCTGTGAGATATACCACTGGTATTTCAAACACAAGCATAGTTACCCGTGGTGGAAAATTTTCAGAAAAGCTTACAAGCTAAATAGACTAGAAAGAATAACCTGCCAATCTACATCTGAAAAAAATAGTGGTGTTTGTGGAGCACAATGATAGCAGTGGAATTTTGTTTCATATAGTGCAGGATGATGAACCCCTCAAGTTGGAAGACACTCAAAATATAATTGGGGAAGAGCTGTCTTCTCAAAGTAGAGTTGACCTTAGTGATATAAAGTTTTCAGGACCTATATTTGTTGATGTGGCAATGACTCAAAATGAGAAGAAACAGCAGTACTGCAATAACCACTAACAAGAAGATGGGATGCATGAAATATGGATCTAGAAAAAATGGAACACATAAAGATCAAACACTCTAGGTGTTATTGAACTGAAATAGACTGGTATTGGCCATTTTGAATGTCACAATAATATGGTTTACATACCAGAGTAACAAATTTGAAAGGAATGGATGACTTTCATGTTAAAAATGAGAATGTTTCAACATCGATTCCAATGTTCACCATTGTTAGGTGTAGGATATATTACACCTACAAGGATGAATAATTAATAAAGTTATTATTCAAATTTACACACCAACCACTAATGCTAACAATAAAGCCATTGAGGATTTTTACCAACCTTTTCAGTCTGAAATTGATGAAACATGCAATCAAGATTACTGATGACTTGAATGCAAAAATTGGAAACTAATGAGGAGGATCACTAGTTAGAAAATATGGCCATGGGGATGGAAGCCACATGAGAGATCTCATGATAGAATTTTCCAATAAGGATGGCTTATTGATTGAAGATTTATTTTTCAGGGATGTAAACAGTAACCATAGACATGGATCATGTATATTCGATAGAAATACACACGAATTAAATCAACTATATCTGTTGAAATAAACTACTATACATACTCGAGTATAACCCAAGGCAACTAATTTTACCCCCCAAAGCTGGGGTGCTTTTTCAGCATAAAAAATGTGCTGAAAAAAACTTGGCTTATACTCAAGTATTTACGGTATAAAGAAGTTCAATATCATCAGTCACGAGACTGGAGACGAACTGTGGAACAAACCATCAATGGCAAATTCAACTCGAATTCCAACAAAATTAAAACAAGTCCCCAAGAGTCAAAGTATGAATTTGAATATATCTCATCTAAATTAGAGGATACTTCAAGAAGAAAGTTGACACATTGAACACAAATCACCTGAGAGGATATGAGTTCTGCAATAATATCAAGAACATCATAAATAAAGAAATTCAAAGATAATTAAAAAGATAGAAACTAAAGAAAAGACAAAACGGATGTCACCTTGAATGTGGAGTAGCTGAAGCCAATGAAAGAAATGATGAAGTACGAAAAAGAGAGAGAGAAATATAGAAATAATTGATGAAGTAAAGACGCTGAATAAAGAAGCTGAACATAAAATTTCAAAGGGGAATTAAAAAAGATGGAATAAAGAATTATATGAAAAGGTGCAAAGACCTGGAATTAGGACAGCAAAAATGAAAAGCATATGCATTTCACTAGCTGAAAAAATTGAAGAGAAATTCAAAATACAGAATTACACAGATAGCATCAAAAGAAGATGAAAGGGATTCACTGACCACATGAAGCCCAGGCTCCACAGCGCTGAGTCCAGAAGACCAAGATAGCATAGGGTTCTCACTGCAGATTGCTCTGAAAGTGCTCACAGTAGTAGGCCCTGGATCAACTGGGGAAAATGTAGAACTCAAAATAAGAAGACTAACCTTAGGATATGATAGGCACTAGCGGAATTCCCATTTGACACCTGACCTCACGTCCATGGCTCAACTTTCAGCCCCCAAATAGGAGACCTATACTGTCAACGATGTACAATTCAGAGCCCAGCATTTGTCAGGGAGTTACTCAGAAGGCAGGAAGGCATGGGAACGAAAGACCAATGGAAACGGCAAACAAAGGGAGGGTGTAGGAAAAGTAGTATTGCATTGTTGGTATTGCAATCAATATCATAAAACATTGCATGAATTGTAAAGAAAATCAATTTACTCTGTAGATTTTCCCTCACATCACAATCAAAACAGTGTAAAAAGAAAATAAGTCATATGACCGAGTACACTGGTAGATCTTGCTGAAGACCAATTTCCAGTGTTAAAAGATGTCACTTTGAGGAATAAGGCACAGCTGAGCCCTAGTGGTATAGTGGTTACAAACATAATGCGTCAGAACCAACCAAGTTGGGTTGCTCAACACAAGATCAGCAGTTCTGCTCCCATACAAAGTTCCAGTATTGGAAACCCACAGGGATATCTCTCCCCTGTCCTATAGAGTTGCTAAGGGTTGGAATCAACTTGATGGCAGTGAACTGGATGTAAGCCAGGCTGACAAGAGACACAAATCAAGTGACACTCATATATGTGCAATAAATAGTTTTTAATCAAGAAGTCATTATAGTATTTCTATTTCAAGGAAATATCCCAGGCCAGTCCAACTCAAGTCCATAAGTCCAACACTAGCCCATAAGTTCCTTTCCAACTTACGCAGTTACATGCAATGATGCAGAATGCAGGGATGTCAAAGGCCAGTGATTGCAATGTCGTGTGGACCCAAGGTCGATGGAAGCATGGCAAGACTCTGGCAGCTCTCAACGTGGGCAGGAAGCAGTCAGGTGAATGCAAAAAGAAGGGGAGGTTCCCAGGGCCCTCCTTATGAGAAGGCCATGGTCACAAAGAGGCACCATCAGGCTATGGTGTGATTGACAGATTGGATACCAACCTTACACTTTTACATATCTTCAAACTGACATAAAATTATATAACTATCATACTATGGCATTTTCAATCACCTCATATGTACTTGAAAATGGACAATAATTATGAAAGGTAAAATAAGAGTTGATGTCTTTGAATTATGATGCTGGTGAAGAATATTGAATATTCCATGGACTTTCAGAAGAAGGAACAAATCTTTCTTGGCGGAAGTAGAGCCAGAATGCTTCCTAGACGTGAGAATGGCAAGACTTCATATCACATACTTTGGACATCTTAACAGCTGAGCATAGTCCCTAGAGAAGGATATCATACTTGGTAAAGTGGAGTGGTGAAAAAAAGAAGGTCCTCAATGGGATGAATTGGCATACTGTCTGCAAAAATGGTCTCCAACATTAAGTGTGAGGAAACAGGCTGTGGGTGCTATGAGTTAGAGCCAAATTAACAGTGTCTAACAATGACAACTCCCCTCCTGCGCCCCATCTGTCAATTTGCTGCACTGTGGTAGCTTGTGCTTTGCTGTGATGCTGGGAGTTAGTCCACTAGTACTTCAAATACCAGGCAGGATCACCCACGGTGAACAGATTTCAACACAGCTTCCAGACTAAGAACTGACAGGACGACAAAACAATCAGTCCACTTCTGAGGGATTCACCATTGAAAACTTTATGCATAGCAGTAAAATATTGTCTGATATAATGCCAGAAAATGAGTCCCTCAGATTGCAAAACAATCAAAATATCACCGAGAAAGAGAGCTTCCTCAAAGTAGAGTCCACCTTAATGATAACTCAAAACCTCACAACAGGAGCTGTAGATAACATCATAATAAATGGAGAAAATATTGAAGTTATCAAGGATTTCGTCTTGCTTAGATTCACAGCTAATGCTCATGGAAACAACAATAAAAAATCCAAATAACATATTGCATTAGGCAAATCTACTGCACATAACCACTTTAAAGTACTGAAGATCAAGAATTTCACTTAGGATTAAGTTGCGCCTGGCCCAAGGCATGGCATTTTTCCGCCACACCTTATGCATGTGAAATTTGAACATTGAATGAGAACGACTGAAGGAGAACTGGTGCATTTGAATTAAGGTACTGACCAAAAAATACTGAAAGTACCATGGGTGGAGAGAAGAACAAACAAATCTGTCTGAGAAGAAGTGCAGCTAAATGTTCCTTGGCAGTACATCTCATGTACTTTGCAGATGTTATCAGGACAGACCAGTCCCTGGAGGACATCATACACATTACAGTGGAGGGGTTGCAAAAAGAGGAATACACCAGATCAAATGGATCGAGACAATTCCTACAACAATGGACTCAAACATAACAAAATTTTTGAGTATGGGGCAGGACCAGGCAATGTTTCATTCTGTTGTGTAGGCATTATTATGAGACAGAACTGACTTGAAGGCATCTAGCAACAAAGTGTACTAAAGCTTCTTCTGGCACCTTCATTTGCTAATGGATTATAATTCAAAATGAGAAAAATCATTGCAACCATTCATTAATAATCAGAACATGAAACGTGCAAAATAAGAATCTAGGAAAATTGGAAATCATAAAAAAACGGAATCTGACCTATAAAGATCAATATCCTAGGCATTGGTGAGTTGAAATAGTCCCTTTGAATCTTAAAATGATAAGAATGACTATGCTGACAATGACAAATTCAAAAGAATGTCTCTTTCATCCTCAAAAAGAGCATTTTTAGATCTATCTTGAAGTGCAATGCTGCCTGTGACAGAATAATATTTATCTTCATACACAAGGAAGGCCGGTTAATAGAACCATTCTTCAAAATTTCTCACAAACCACTAAAGCCAATGAACAATTGTACCAACTTCTTTAGTCTGAAATTGACCACACATGTACTGAAAATGCATTAATAATTGCTAACAATTGGAATGCACACATGGAAACAAAAAGGAAGGAAGAGTAATTAGAAACTATGGCTTTGGGGATCGAAAAGAAGCTGAAGACTGCATGAAAGAATTCTGCAAGAGCAATAACTTCCTCATTGCAAACACCTTTATTCAACAACAGGAGCGGCATATATACATGTGGAAAACACAGGAATGGAATTGATTAAATCTGTGGGAAGACATGATAGAGAAGCTCAATATAATTGAGACAAAACAAGACCGGGGCCAACTATGTAAAAGACTATCAATTACTAATATGCAAGTTCAAATCAAACCTGAAGAAAATTAAAATAAGAACGCAAAAGAGCCCAAATACAGTCTATATTATATCTGTGGTCGGTTGGGGTTTCTAGAGAAACAAACCAGTGATACTGATACATGTAGAAGAAGGAAATTTATATCAATAAAGAATTTTACATTAAGAAGTCCACACAACAAGAAACCCCAGTCCAACTCCAGCCCATAAATCAGATGCAAACTAGACGCCCTTCCAGACTCCTGAAGCTGTTGGAGGAATAGCCCAAGAAACAGGAAAACCACAGGTTGGTGGAAGCAGAGTTGGGAGAATCCAATGTCAACAGGCAGTTGGCAGGCCACAGACAGCTCTTAGGGTCAGCAGGTCTCATGGTGATTGCCATCCCAAGAAGCCAGACGTAGGGTCCAGGGTCATTTCATCAGGAAGAAAAAGAGTGAGCCCATTCTCCACAGTCTACTTATAGCTATGAAATAGGTCATACCCCCAAGGAGAGTGTGAGCTGCACCTTCTGAAGATCCTGGTCAAGCTAAATTGACACGAAACCTTACTATCACAATATCTCACCTGAATTTAGAGCCTATCTCAAGAATGGTTCGGACATATTGAACATTAATGATCAGCTACCAGAAGACTTGTGAAATAGCATAAAGGTCATCAATCTTTTTTTTTTGTCATGTCACCTGTGGCTATTTATTTATTAATCATAAATCATTTTATTGGGGGCTCCTCAAAAAGATCATTAATAATACAGGAAAGAAAGAAAATACTACAGTGGATATCAGAGGAGAACTGGGAAACTTGCTCTTGAACCTAAAGCAGTTAAAGCAAATGGAAGAAATGATGAAATAAAAGAGTTGAACAGAAAAATTTGAAAGGACAGCTTGAGAAGATAAAGTAAAGAATTATATTGTAACGTGTAAAGACCTGGAATTAGGAAAGCAAAAGGAATGAGTACAGTCAGCATATCATAAATTGAAAGAACAGAAGAAAAAACCCAAGCCTCGGATTACAATGTTCAAGGATTATTTATCAAACTATTGAATGATGTAGGGAGAATCCAAAGAATATGGACGGAGTGTACAGAGTCTCTGTTCCCAAGAATTAGTTGAGGTTCTACTAGTTCAAAAGGCCAAGAGGAAGTTGAAGCTGCAATGTAAGCATTAGTGAAAAGCAAGGAAGGGATAGGAATGGAAATATTTCAACACGCTCATGCAGTGATAGTCCATGTCAAGAAATTTGGAAGATAGCTATCTGGCCAACCAACTGGAAGTGATTAATATTTGTGTCCATTCTAAAGAAATATGATGCAACAAAATCTGCAAATTAATTTAAAATAACATTAATATGACATGCAAGTACAATTTTATTGACGATACCTTTAAAAGTAGTTATAGCAATATGTCAACAGGAAGCTGCCAGAAATCCAGGCTGTATTAAAAGAGGGCATGGGGCAAGGTATATCAATGCTGGTTTCAGATGGACCTTGGCTGAAAACAGGATACAAGGAAAATGCTTACTTATGTACTATTGACTATGCAGAGGATTTTACTGTGTATCATAACAAACTTTGGGTAGCATATGAATACATATGAGAACAATGGGAATTCCCGTACATTTAATTGTGCTCCTGTGGTACCTGTACACAAACCAACAGGAAGTGGTTCGAATAGAACAAGTGGATAGTGCGTGGTTTAAAATCAGGAGAGTGTGTGTTGTGGTTATATCCTTTCACCATATGTGTTAGACAGGGTTCTCTAGAGAAACAAAACCAGGACATTTATGATTTGATAGATAGATAGAACACGAAGGAATATAACAGCTAATTAGTCCACATAGCAGTACAAAGGACTCAGTTTAACTCACTTCCATGCAACAGTAAATATGGCAGTACAGCCAGGCAGCAAACTGCAGAACTAGGTAAGGCAGCCACACACTGGTCTGATCACCAGAGAGCAACTGAGAGATAGGTGTGGCTTGCTGAGCCATTTATCTCTTTGCCCACGAATCAAACTGCGAACTTATTAATCCCACATGTTCTTATTGGCCAGGTTGGCACTATAAACCTACCTATCTATCACACTATACTTATTCAAATAATCTGAGAAGCTGCTCTGTATGAAGAAGTTGAGGCATCTGGTTTGGAGGAAGAATCATTAACAACCTGTATTATGCAGATGACCCAATCTTGCTGGCTGAAAGTCAATAGGCCTTGAAGTACTTACTGATAAAGCTCATATAGTACACCTTCAGTATGAATTAGTCTTCAACACTAAGAATACAAATGTCTTCTCAACTTGACAAATATAAACACACAACATCATTACAAATAGAGAAATGTAGCTAAACTCTATTTTACTTGGACCCACAATCAATACTCACAGAAGCAGCAGTCAATAAATCAACGTATTTCATTGGAAAAATCTGTTGTAAAAGACCTCTTTAAAATGTGAAAGAGCAAATGTTTTACTCTGGGGATTAGCAAATTATGCCTGCTTTTAGCCTTGATATTTTTAATCACCTTAGATGCATGTGAAAGGAGTCTTAATTTCAGTGTCTGGTATGGGTTGAATGACTAACAGCAAGGTTGGTGGTTCAACCCACTTGCTGCTCCACAGAAGAAAGAGGAAGCTATTTGACCCTGTAAAGATTTACAGCCTTGGAAACCCTATATGGTCACTATGAATAAGAATAGACTTGGTGGTAATGTTTGACATATGCATGTGAAAGATGGACCATAAATAAGGAAGACTGAAGAAAATATGATGCCTTTAAAATATGATGTTGCAAATAATATTGAATATACCATGAATGCCCAGCAGAACAAAGAGGTCTATCCCGGAAGAAGTACAGCCAGAATGTATTTTAGAAGTGAGGATGGTAAAACTCCATTTCATATACTTTGAACATGGTATCAGGAGAAATTAGTCCCTAGAAAAGGACAAAATACTTGGTAGAGCATCGTCAAAAAACAGGTAAGCCCTGAATGAGATGGATCAACACAGTGGCTGTAACAATAGGCTAAAATATGACCATTGTGAGGATGTCACAGGACTAGAAAGGCTTTTATTCTATTGTGCATAGGGTCACTATAAGTGGCAGTGCGTGAGTTTTTGTTGATTAACAACACTGGGATATGAGCAATGTGCCCATGGCATATGCTAAACTGTCACCATGCTGGACACAGTTGATCTTTGTGGCTTTAGAGGGTAATTATTTAGAGGGTTATGATTCCACTGAATTTTTTTCTGTGTATTCAAACTATTCCATCCTAAGATTCCACATATCTATCCAAACCAAGCTCACTGCCATTGAATCAATGCTAAGTCATATCGACCCTACAGGACATGGGTAAAATTGTACCTGTGAGGTTCTGAGACTGTACCTCTTTACAGAGTAGAGTCCCATCTTTCTCCCGAAGAGCAGCCGGTGATTTCAAAATACCGACCGTGCAATTAGCAGCCCAATGTGTAACCAAGAACTATTCAGGGAAGCTAGAGGGAGAGCATGAAAAGAAATGAGTAGTTGAGGTGGTTGGATGCGCATCCATCCCTTTGTTCTACTCTCTATGACTTTTTCTGAGTTCATTCAAAATGTAAATTAAGACACAAAATAGAATTCTACCCAACCCTGCTATATGCCTAAACAGTATCCATTTTTCTCATTCTTACTATTAATAGAAGCTCAATTTTGTTTAGGGTGATAATGTACCTACTTAAATCGCTCCCTCCTAGGCTCCCTTGCAGCTATGCATAAGCATTTGACCCAGTTTGGGCCAAATATGTGTAGGTAAAAGATACTGAGTAGGACTCCCAAGAAAGTTTTTGTTGTTGTTTAAGGCAAAACACTTGTCTGGCATAACCCATTTCATTTTTGTCCTTGGCTCTTCTGCTGTCATGCTCCCTAGTCAGAATATTGAAAGATGAGAGAGTCACATAGGTTACATGAGTTTGGCCGACCAAAAAGCATGCATTCTCCTATATCCAAGATGAGTCCCTGAGCAAATACGCCAGACCTAGGCTACCTATTTCAAGACTTACTATTGTATAAGACAAACTCCTGTGTGGTGCAAAGGGTTAACACAATTCACTGCTAAGACAAAGATGCCTTGGAAGAAAAACCTGGCAATCTACATTTAAAAATTCAGCCCTTGAAAACCTCATGGGGCACAGTTCTACCCTGAATCATATGGGGTAACTGTAAATCAGAATCAATTCAGTGGCAACTGGTTTGGTATTTTTGGTGTTAATATAAGAAAAATGAAGCTTTTGTGATTAGACCACTAGTGTCGGTTTGTTTTTTCCCATGTAGCCAGATGCAATTTGGACTGATAGAGAAATAATTAAAAGAATGTAGAGTTAAGTAAGCGTAATGATTATGGAACTAATCATTTAGCAATGGGCTGCTAACCACAAGGTCAGTAGTTCAAATGCACCAGTCACTCAGGGGGAGAAAAGTGAAGCTCTCTGCTTCTGTAAAGATTTACAGTCTTGGAAGCCCTATATGGGGTTGCTATAAGTTGTAATCAACTTGATAGCATTGTATTTGTTTGAGTTTGGTGACTTGTATGTAAGCTTTGAGGGGGTAGTAATAGATACTTTGAATACTATTCTTAGCACTATAGGTATTATGTCTTTTGCAAATGGATAAACGAACAAAAGCGATATTCATTTTGTGTTTTCTGTAGTTTGCCTTATTCTTCCAAGAAGATTGCTCAAGTGTTAAGACCCAGTCTTCTCTGGCATACTTGAATAAAAGAATAACTGATAGACACAGACTTGAACCCTGGCCTGTGTGATCTTGGGTGTGTCACTGTTTTTCAATCCATTTCTCATCTGTGAACTGGGGATTACACACGTAGCCCACAGGGTTGTTTTGGAGATTCAGTGTAATGTGTGTGTCTTGGATTGAGTGCCCTTGCATACCGAGCTTATTCCTCAGGCCTGGGTGCAGGGAGTCTATTTGAGATCTGATGGCAGGGAGTGGGAATAGGAAAGCAGACGCAAGACTGAGTTAGGGGGAGAAGCAATCACAATGGGAACGGGGTGTTGAGGCTTTTAATTTAGGATACAGGGGCTTGATTCCCCCAGGACTTCTGAGCAACATGGGTTCTGTCCTAGAATTGTCTACCAGAAACAGGA
Source organism: Tenrec ecaudatus (assembly GCF_050624435.1). Classification (NCBI taxonomy): domain Eukaryota; kingdom Metazoa; phylum Chordata; class Mammalia; order Afrosoricida; family Tenrecidae; genus Tenrec; species Tenrec ecaudatus. The sequence goes on along the minus strand of NW_027459550.1, from coordinate 146,223 downwards.
GGCTGGGCTCTTCTTCGCCTGTAGTGGTGTTGAGCATTCCTCCTAGTAAGGTGACCTCTCCTTCCTTCCTGGGTTTGGCTTTCCATGCCTTTGAAAAGGCTTCGAGGCAGAAGGACATGGAGAGCTGCGTGCTGCACAGTTGTGATAAGACACCATTTCAGCAGGAGCCTGCACTTACATAGAGCCGTTCGTCACTGCTATGATGGATATCAGGAGGAGCCCTGGAAGTGCAGTGGTTACAAGTTGGTTTGCTAAATTTAAGGTCAGCAGTTCAAAACTACTAGCTCCAAGGAAGAAAGATGGGGTTTTCTACTCCAATAAAGAGTTGTAGTGTTTGAAACTCGCAGGGGGCAATTGTACACTGCCCCACAGGATCGCTATGAGTCGGTATTGACTGGAAGGCAGTGAGATGGTGTCAGAGATGGGTCAAAGGAATGTGGCATGGCAACCCTAAGAATCTGCTACAGAAGCATAAAGTGCCTGGGATAGATGAGTTTATTGTGCTTGACCTTTTAAAACCATCAAACGGGCAACAGTTAGAAAGACAAACATACCAAGTGTCATTGGAGATCCGGGGAAAGCAGAGAAACACTGCTAATGATGCAGGTTTGCTGCACAGCAATCTGGCAGAGCTTAGTGAAAGCCCATTGAATGGACCCTAGGACCTAGTGAGCCCCCCCTGGGCGTACAACCAAAGAAGCGCAATCACTGAGTTGACTTTCATTCCTCATGACCCTATCAAACAAAGCTGAATGGTCCCATGATGTTTTCAAGGCTTCTATTGGGAAGTAGACAGCCATGCCTTTATCCCACAGTGTGTGGAAGACGGCTTCAAACTACTGACCTTTGGGTTAGCAGCCAAGCACTTAATATCTCCCCCATCAAAGCTCTCTCCTGGATGGATAAAAACAAACAAAACCCCAGTTGATTCTTCCTCATTAGCAACCCTACAAGGCACAGTAGAATTGCTGCTATAGGTTTACAAAACTAAATTCTTACGACAGCAGACAGCCTCTCTTTGCTCCATGGAATAGCTGGTGGGTTGGAACTGCTCACCTTGGGGTTAGCAGCCCAACGCATAATTCCTGGGTATATAGGCCAAGCTATTTATCCAATTCACAGGGCCCTTGGGGCATTTTTAAAAGAATGGTCACCACGCTGATACCTGCAGTAGAGAAGAGTTGGAGCCGAATTGGATGCCAATCAACAGACAACTGAAGAAGGAAAAAAAAGAAAGATGATGATTGCTCATGACCAAGTGGCACGCAGCAGCACATGCAATTGATATGCAGCATGGCAATAACTCTTAATGACATTGCAAGGAGTTGAAAAGGTCAGAAACTGAATGAGATTTATATTGCAGTACCATTCATGGAAGCTGAAAGCCCATTCACCAAGCAGCATGGTCTAGTGCACATGGCTGTATGCCTATAAGGACACACACACACCAAGTACCCAGCAGGGGGTACTTGTCTGAAGAGGGGAATGGAAGTGATGTGAATGTGGAAAAGGAGGGACAAAACACAAGCAGGGCCTGACATTGATCAGGGTTCACTGTGTGCTATAAAGTAGGCATGATTAATCACTTCCCTGTACCAGAAGGCTGAGCTAGATTTTTAAAGCAAATCGAGTGCCTGGAACACAATGGTTGTTAGCTGCTGTTGAGTCAGCCTCCAGTCCAACTCACTGTGACAACCAGCTCCCAGTGACTCCATGGGCAATATTCTCCCTGGTCCTGCACCATCTCTTTGGTTGTGCATCAGATTGTGATTCACAGGGGTTTTCGTTAATTGGTTTTCAGAAGTAGAATACCAGGCTCTTCTTCATCGCTCATCTTAGTCTGGACACATCACAGAAACAGGTTCAGTCTCATAGCCGCACCCAACCAAGCTTCCCCATTTCAGTATCATAGCAACACAGAAATCAGTTCAGTACCACAGCAATAACCAAGCATCCCCCTGACAAATGAGTGTTGGATGCACATGAGTTGCATTGTCTTGGACTCAAACCCAGATCTCCCACATGGAAAAGGAGAATTCTACAACTGAACCACAATTTACCCTCAGAATATAATAAGTATCCAGTAAATGGTTATTAAGAATGTGGCTGCCAGGAAAATCCACCAATTTCCTGCCAAGGCTTAACACTAATATCTTCCCCCACACACTAGAAGGCTGCAGAGGAATGACTTGCTCCATGCCAGCCCTGGTATCTAGACAAGGGACCCTAACACTGAACCACTGAGCCCCAGCAGGCTGGGGAGCAATGTCAAATTGGATGAGGGACAATCCTGGTTGAGTTAGTTCCCCTAAGCTCCTAGGGCAGTTTAGCATGTCCACAGCTGTGTTCTGAATAGCCATGCGATTACCACCGAGAGAAATTCTACATGCTTTCACACCCCATGCTAGTCGTTGCAGCCATCGTTGAGTACAGTTCATGCTCATCACTATCTAGAACTCACAGTGACGCTGTGGGTGAGCCATTGGGCAGGTAACCTCAAGGTTGGCAGTTCAAAGGCACCAGTTGTTCTCTGAGAGGAAGGTGAGATGATCTGCTCCTGTCAAGATTTAGCCTGAGGAATTTTATATAGGGTCACAGTGAGTCAGGATCAACTCAATGGTGTGGGTTTGGTTTATTAGACCCACCATCAGATCATATTTAATGTATTTATTAACATGTATATTTGCAAAAATCCAATGTCTTATTTTTATCACTGCATTTCAATACAATTTGTGCCTTTGTGATTCTGTATTTCATTGGAGGTATTTGGAAATATTATTCTGGGGAGTGGGCAGGTGTTCCATAGCCTTTCCTAAATGCCAAAAGGATCCATGGGGTTGCAATGGTTAAGACCCTCTGATAGAGTTTATCAAAGAGCCCTGGAGGCACAATGGTTAAGTGCTCAGCTGCTATCCAAAAGGTTGAAGGTTTGAACCCACCAGTGTCTCTGTTCTTGGAAGAAAAACCAGGCAACTCATTCTTGTAAAGATTACAGCATAGAAAAGCCTAGAGCAGTGGTTCTCAAACTTCCTAATGCCACAACCCTTTCATACAGTTCCTCATGTTGTGGTGACCTCCACAACCATAAAAATATTCTCATTGCTGCTTCATAACTGTAATTTTGTTACAGTCACCCTGTGCAAGGGTCCCACAGGTTGAGAACCATTGGTCTAGAGAGCTCGGCACTGATGCATTGAGTCACTATGAGTTGGACTGGACTAGAAGGTTCCTAACAAAAACACCAACAATCATTTTTTACCATGACCTTGTTAACTCAAAAAGATTAATAAACAAATTCACAAATGAGGACATCCAGTTGCCCCTCCAAACTGGAGAAGCATGAGTTAAATGGTGACCCTGACCCCACGGTGTCCTCCAGCTGGTGCCATGCTGCCTTTATTCCTTCTGCCTCTCAGTTCTGTGGAGAAGAAGGGGAACGGGAGGGAAAGAAAAAGAAAGAAATGAAAAGATAATTTTCCCAGCTTCTTCACATCACTGAATTGAACTTTACTTTTAATAAAAGTATTATGAAATGGAAATGGTGCTTTCACTATTTTGCTTTCAGGTGATATTCAGAGACATGGTGCTGGTAATTATTTGAGCCGGGGAGGTTAGTGTGCAGATTTTCTGAATATGGTTGAGCCACATGCCCCCTTCCAGGCCTAACATTTCCCTGGGCTATGAGAAGTTATAGACAGTCTACCCTCTTCTTCCTCTGACTTCGCTGCAAACCATGGACACACTGGTTCTGACTTGACCTGGCTCCAGTACAGAAAAAATATCCTCCTTGCATAATTGTAGTGCTTGAATTGGAAGGCACCCAGATACAAATCTCTCTTCTGGTGGCATAATGGGTTATGTGTTGGGCTATTAACTGCAAGGTCAGCAGTTGGAATTCACCAGTCGCTCCTTTGGAGAAAGATGAGGCTTTCTTCTCCCGTAAAGAGTTATAACCTTAGATGAGTATAAAAACTCAAAATGCATTGGCAGAGATTCCACAGAGAATAAGCCTCCATTAAATCCCCTGGGACCATTCACCAGGGATGGGATTAAACCCTGCTCAACATCAGTACATCAGAAAGTGTATTGTTGCAGATATGATTAGGTTAAAAATTAACATCTTATCATTTGTCTTTACTCTTAACACGTTTTTCATTTGTTCTTTTTTTAATTTTCTGCTTTCCTTTTTATTGAAAAATTAACTAATGTCACTAAACAAGTAGAGAATTTGTTAAATGAAAATCTAATCGGTTATGTAAATTTTCACTGAAAACATAACACAATTTTATTTTTACAAAGAGTTATAGCCTTGGAAACCCAGGAGGCCGCAGTATTTTCTCTCGATAGGATTGTTATGCACCCAATGGCAATGAGTGTTGTTGGATTTTGTTTCTTTATTGTTTTCTGTAGCTATGGTGGGGTATAGGGGTTATGTGTTGGGCTGCTAAACGCAATGTCTGAAATGGCAAATTTGAAATCCCAAGCCACTCCAAGGGAGAAAGATGAGGCTTTCTACTCCCCTAAAGAGTTCCAGTCTCAGAGCAGCCAGTCCACAAAGAGAACAACATGGCTGGCCCCACTATGAGACAAGATGCCCCTCAGTTACCAAGGGTGATACAGGGGACAGCACTGGAGACACAGTGTGTGAATTGCACCTAACCTGATTCCACCACACCGAGGCAAAGTGTGGTGGAGTGCAGTGGAACAGCAAGGGAATGGAGTGGCAAGGTCCCCAGGGAATGCTGAAAGTGGACTTTGGGGCCAGGTTGTGGTGCCTCAACAGACTGGATTGGAAAACACTCCTAAGGTCCAACAAATGATCCTTGAACTAACTACAAGCTCTTCTTTCTTGATGTGTTTTGTTTTGTTCTTTGTCAGTGGTTAGTTTTTGTTGTTTTGTTGTCTGGTTGTATACTGTTGCTTTGTTTTCCTCTGTCTTGTTTTCGTGCATGTTAGTGTCTCCACAGGTCTGTCTAAATAAGAGAGGCTGGATGAACTATCTAGAGGAAAAACAACAGGACCGACAGTTCCGGGGGCACTTGGGCTAGGGGGAGGTGCGGGAGGTAAGGAAGTGGTGTTAACAAACACAGGGACAAGGGAACAACATGGGACTCGAAATGGTAGTGAGGGGGAAGTGGCAGGCCTGGTAGGGAATGATCAAGGGTAAGGTTACGTAAAGAAGAGGTATAGCTGTAACCCAGGTGGGGACGGAGCATGGTAGTGGGACAGGAGGAAAGTCAAGGGAGATGGAGGAAAGAGCTAGGAGTCAAAGTGCATTTATAGAGGTCTAGACAAAGACATGTGCATGCAAATATATATATGGATGGGGAAATAGATCTATGTGTCTATATTTATAGGTTTAGTATTAAGGTGGCGGCAGGACCTTGGGCCTTAACTCAAGCACTCCCTCAATGCATGAATACTTTCTTTTATTAAATTGGCACTCTACAATGCTCATCCTCCAGACACAACTGCTGAAGCCAAAGCTGGTGAACAAGTAAATGTGGTGAAGAAAGCTGATGGTGCCCGGCTATCAAAAGAGATAGTGTATGGGATCTTAAAGACTTGAAGATAAACAAGAGGCCATCTAGCTCAGAAGCAACAAAGCCCACATGGAAGAGCACACCAGCCTGTGTGATCACGAGGTCCCGAAGGGATCAGTTATCAGGCATCAAAAAACAAAAAAATCACAGCATTGGCTGCACACCTCCATGATACGATTGCCAAAGACAAACTTGTGCATAAGCAAATGTGGCGAAGAATGCTGATGGTGCCCGGCTATCAAAAGAGATAGTGTCTGGGGTCTTAAAGGCTTGAAGGTGAACAAGCGGCCATCTAGCTCAGAAGCAAAAAAGCCCACATGGAAGAAGCACACCAGCCTGTGCGTTCACAAGGTGCCAAAGGGACCAGGTATAAGGCATTATGAAAAATATATGGTATATGATATATATATATACACATAATAGTGAATGAAGGGGGAAGTGCAGAGTGGAGACCCAAAGCCCATTTGCTGGCCACTGGAGATCCCCTCACAGAGGGGTTTAGGAGAGGAGATGGGTCAGTCAGTGTGCGATGTAGTACCGATGAAAAACACAGCTTTCCCCCAGATCCTGGATGCTTCCTCCCCCCAACTACCATGCTCCGTATTCTACCTTGCAGGACTGGATAGGGCAGAGGTTGTACACTGGTACATATAGGAGCTGGAGGCACAGGGAATCCAGGGTGGATGATACCTTCAAGACCAGGAGTGTGAGGGGCGATACTGGGAGAGTAGAGGGTGAGTGGGTTGGAAACGGGGCACAGATTACAAGGATCCACATGTAACCTCCTCCCTGGGAGACAGACGGCAGAGAAGGGGGGGGGAGGGAGACTCCGGATAGGGCAAGATATGACAAAATAACAATCTGTGGATTATCAAGGGCTCATGAGGGAGTGGGGAACGGGAGGGAGGGTAAAAAAAAGAGGACCAGATGCAAAGGGCTTAAGTGGAGAGCAAATGCTTTGAGAGTGATTAGGGCAAAGAATGTACGGATATGCTTTATACAATTGATGTATGTATATGTATGGATTGTAATAAGAGTTGTATGAGCCCCTAATAAAATGTTAAAAAAAAAAAAAAAGAGTTCCAGTCAGAGAAACTCTCAGGTGCAGTTCTACCCTATCCTATAGATTCGCCATGAGTCGGCATCAACTGGATGGCAGGAAGGACACATAACGATTCAGACCTGGGCTTAGTTTGGGTTCTCACTGAAGCAGACCCTGGCCAAAGACTGAAAGGCAATGAGCTTATTTAGGAAACTCTGAGCATGCAGGTAATGATGTGGCATTGTGAGCCAGTGGAGGGAAGGCCACCGATAACAAATAGATTGTGAATCCAATTACAAACCTGGGAACCTGCTGCTTAATCACGTAGGAAGTCTCCAGGGGTAGGTGTAGCACACGCCTCTCAGAGTTTTGCCATCCAAGGAGTGAGGGGCCTGGTCAGGGCTGTTCCCAGGGGCATATGTTCCTCAGCACATTCAGCCAGCACCAGCAAAGGGACCTTCAGAGCTGGCCCTTGGTGACTGAGGCGAGTACACGGAATCAGGAATTTGGGAATGAAGAGAAGGAGCACCGGGAATGTCTGCTACAGATTGGAGACTGGAAAGTCAACTCGGTGCTCCTCAAGGGGACAGGCGCTCCCCTCTCTGGATCTCACTTTTAACATCGATACACAAAGGTCGATTCTGTGAGGGTCACAGACTGGGGACTCCCATGGCCAAATGAGGACCTGTGTGGACTCTGGTTGGCCTGCTTATTCACTGCCATCTAGAAGATTCCAACTCACAGTGACCCTGTAAGACCGAGCGGAACTGCCCCTGTGGGTTTCTGAGGCTGAAATTCTATATGGACTAGAAGGTCTCATCTCTGCACAGCCCCCCACCCTATCCCCCACCCCCCGCTCCCCCAGTGTGACTGGTGGTTTCAAACTACTGACCTTCTAGTTAGCTGCCCAACACATAACCCACTGTGCCATCAGGGCTCTTTGGCCTACTTGGCTTCTATCCAATGTTATTGAATCGCCTTTGAAAAAATCAGGAGGTTTTTAAGAAAACAGGAATTTTGACTTTCTCTAGAAAAATCGATCTGGCATCACTGGAACCTAAACTAGAGGATCCACAATTCCACGTGGCTCTGGGAATCTCAACATTTCTTCCTCCTGCTCAAAGTAAAATGGTTTAAGGGGACCTTTCACAGCTGGTGGGCTGGTCTCCTTTCTAGAAAGTTGCCTCTGTAAAGAAAATGCATCTTTCTTCCCTTTTACCTAGTTGGGGGTAGTGAGGGTAGCAGGAGCCATTGGGTTAAGAAAAAACAGTCCAGGTAGCTTCAGTCTGCCCTGCCAGGGCTTTAGAGGCCAAGCCTTTTTTGCTCCAGCTGACTGGCCTGCTGTTTCCAGGGCAGCCCCACCATCTGTTCCCAGATGCAGGGAGGGAGCCGACTTTCCTTCATCACACCTGCCCCAAACTCAGGCCCACAACTACTGTCTAACACAGAACAACTTTTGTCTGTGGCCAAATGTGGGACCCCAAATTTCTTCCCTCTTTCCCGATACTCCTTGAGTGACTTGATGACCTGGGCCAGGCTGAGATGAATTAGCTTGCTCCTCACAGCTGGCTGCTGGGTTCCAGTCAACTCCCAGAGGCCACTGGCTGTGCCCATCAGTAGAAGTGGGAGTTGAGAACCCTCAGCTCTTGGCTGAGCAGCTCTGTCAGTCTGTAGCTGTTGACTGTAGCTGCTTCTGACAGCCAGTCTAGCTGGTGCTTTAAGTCATTTCAGTCGCTCCACTTCAGCTGTGATTAGTCTAGTCTCTGTAGCCTCAGAGGGAGGGAAAAACAAAACACCTCAATGACTTTGAATCAGAGTGGGTTATCCTCTTTTAAAAGGCAGAAAGTATGAATTGGAGGATATTTGGGGGGGGGGTCTCTTTTATGCATTTCACATTTATGAAATAAGAACTAACAGTATTTGTTCCAGTAAGTGGATCAGAACCACCTAAGGGCCCACTCCTCCCACCAGGCCACGCCTCACTAAAAATAGAGGTCCATCACTTGTCTGGCATTTTGTGGTACTGTGGTGACTTTTGTTTTGTGAGATACTGGGAGCTATGTGATTGGCATTTCATATACCAGCAGGGTCACCCAAAGAGCTTCCAGACAAAGAACAGACAATGAAGAAGGAATTGGCTACCTGCATGGGAAGAATGAGCCATTGAAAACCCTATGGATAGCAGCAATACTGTCAGTTACTAGACCTCCCATGAACAACAGAAGAACATTGTCAGAACGTGTGCCAGAAGATGAGCTCTTCAACTTGGAAAGTACTCAAAATACTGGCTGAGGAAGAGGAAGAGCTGACTTTTCATAGGCAAGTCGACCATAATGATGCAAATCGAGGATAGCCATCAGGACCTTCATTTGCTGATGGGCCACAACTCAAAATGAGGAGAAAGAGTTCAAATCGTCATTAATAATTGAAACTTGGGATGTATGAAATATGAATCTAGGGACATTGGAAGTCATTAAAAATGAAATGGAATACATAAAGATTGATATTGTAAGCATTAGTTAGCTGAAATGGACTGATATTGACCATTTTGAAACAGAAAATCTTATGGTTTACTCTGCTGGAAATGACACAATCAAGAGAAACAACATTGCATTCATCATCAAAAGGACATTTTAAGATCTATTTTAATGTACAATGTTATCTTTGATAGGATGCTATCTAGCCCCCTTCAAGGAGAACCAATCAATACAACTATTGTTCAAATTTATGCACCAACCACCCAAAGCCGGTGATGCAGAAATTGAATAATTCTACCACCATATTCAGTCCCAAATTTGTCAGACTTGCTATCAAAATGCTATTGGAATGCAAAAGTTGAAAACAAAGAGGAAGGATCAGTAGTTGAAAAATATGGTCTTGGTGATAGAAACCAAGCTGGAGATCGCATGACAGAGTTTGCAAGACCAATAAATTGCTGATAGCATATACTATATTTTCCAACTTCTGTTCTTTCCTCTTTGGTTCCAACATTTGCACTCCAATCACCAATAATTACCAATTTATCTTGATTGTATGTTAGAATTTTGCATGATTAATGATTTCTTCAAACATTTGATCAACAACAAAAAAGGTGACCATAAATGTGGACTTCTCCAGATGGAATACACGGAAATCAAATTGACTACACCTGTGGGAAGAGACAATAAAAGAAGCTCAATATCAGCAACTGAAACCAGTCCAGGGACTGATTGTGGAACAGATCAGCAATTGTTCATATGTGAGCTCAAGTTGAAGTTCAAGAAAATGCAAACAAGTACACGAGAGTCAATATACAACCTTGATAATAACCCACCAAATTTTGAGAACATCTCTGAATAAAGCACAGTGTCATTTAAAAAAATGGAAATAAAGAAAAGATACAAGTGCATGTCAGAAGAGACTCTGAAACTTACTCTTAATCAGAGAGTAGCTAAGGCAAATGGAAGAAATGATGAAGTAAAGAGCTAAATAGAAAATTTCAAAGGACAACTCGAGAATACAAAGTAAAATATTATCACAAAATGTGCAAAGGCCTAGAGTTAGAAAACCAAAGCAGATCATATTCAGCATATCTTAAACTGAAAGAACTGAAGAAAAATGTCAAGTCTCGAGGTGCAATATTAAAAAATTCTATGGGCAAAATATTGAATGATGAAGGAAACATCTGAGGAAGATGGAAACAATATGGAGTCACTGTATCAAAAAGAATAGACCAACATTCAACCATTTCAGGAGGTAACATATGAGCAAGAACCAATGGTCAGGAAAGAAGAAATTCAAGATGCATGGAAAGCACTAGCCAAAAACAAGATGCCAGGAATTGCTGGAATATATATTGAAATGTTTCCACAAGCTGATAAAGCACTGGCAGCACTCACACATCTATGTCAGGAAATTTGGAATACAGCTACTTGGCTAACAGACTGGAAGAGATCCATATGTGTATACATACCAAAGAAGGGAGACCAACCGAATGGTCAAATTATGTAACACTATCATTGGCATCACATGTGAGTCAAATTGTACTGAAGCTAATACAACAACAGTTGCATTAATTCATTGACAGAAAGTTACCATATTCAGCATTCAAGAGCCATCGTGGCACAGTGGTTACAGGTTGGATTGCAAACCCCAAGGTCAGAAGTTCAAAACCACCAGTCACTCCGTGGGAGAAAGGCAAGGTTTTCTACTCCCATAATGAGTTACAGTCTCAGAAACTCACAGGGGCAGTTAGTTCTACCCTATACTATAGGGTCAGGATGAGTTGTCATCAACTACAAGGCAGTGAGTTTGGTTTCCCAGAGATTTAAGCCAGATTCAGAAGAGGATGTGGAACAAAGGATATCAGATATCAGATGGATCTTGCCTGAAAGCAGTGAAGACCCAAAAGATGTTTACTTATGTTTTATTAACACCCAAGGTATCTGACTGTGTGGATCATAACAAAACATGGATAGTTTTGAGAAGGGAATTCCAGAACACTTTGTCTTGCTCATGTGAAACTTGTACATGGATTAAGAAGCAGTAGCACAAATAGAACAAGGGTAGATTGCATGGTTTAAGAATCAAGAAAGGTGTGCACCCAGGTTGCACCCACTTATTATACTTTTTCAATCTGTATGGTGAGCAAATAATCAGAGAAGCCAAATTATATGAAGAAGAACACAGAATCAGATTTGGAGGAAATATTATTAACAACTTGCTATATGCAGACGACACAGTTTGGCTTGGTGACAAGGATGGGGGACTTGAAGCACTTGCTGGTGAAGATCAAGGATTGCAGCCTTCAATGTGGGATACAACTCAACACAAAGAAAACCAAAATACTCACAACTGAACCAATAGGTAACATGATGATAAATCGAGAAAAACTTGAAGTTGTCAAGGATTTTGTCTTGTCTGGATCCACAAGCAATGCTCCTGGAAGCAGCAGTCAAGAGATGAAAAGATACATTGCACTGGGTAGATCTGCTGCATAAGAGCTCTTTAGAATGTTGAAAAGTTAGGATGTTACTTTAAGCAGGAAGTGCACCTGATCCAAACCATGGTATTTTCATTGGCCTCATCTGCATGTGAAAAGCTTGCCATTGAGTGAAGAAGACCCAGGTAAACTGTATGAATTTGAACCATGGTACTGGCAAAGAATATTGACAGTACCATGGACTGCCAAAAGAACAAACAAAATCTGTCTTGGAAGTATGGCCAGAATTCTCATTAGAAGTAAGGATGGTGAGACTTTGGACATGTTGTCAGTGGAGACCAGTCCCTGGAGAGGCATCATGCTTAGAAAAATGGAAGGGCTGTGAAAAAAGGTTGAAGGCCCTTGAAGAGCTGGATTGACACAGTGACTACAACAAGAGGACTGAGCATAGGAACACTTGGGTGGATGGAGGAAGAGCTGTTATTGTTACATTCTGCTGTGAATAGGTTTGCCATGGACCAGAACCAACTGGATGGCAAACTAACAACAACAACAACAACAACAACAACAACAGGGAGAGACATTAAAAAGCCAAACTCACTGCAATTGAGTTGACCTTGATTCAGAGCAACCCGTGAGTTTCCCGAGAGTGTAACTTTTCACAGGAGGGGAAAGCCTGTTTAACCTACTACTTAGCAGCCCAGCCCATCACCAGGGCTCCACAAGGATAGAGAGAAGCACTGTTAGGGCTGGATAGGGCAGAGGCTGTACACTGGTATATATGAGGGCTGGAGGTACAGGGAATCCAGGGTGGACGATACCTTCAGGACCAAGGGTGTGAGGGGCGATGCAGGGAGAGTGGAGGGTGAGTGGGCTGGAAAGGGGGAACTGATTACAAGGATCCACATGTGACCTCTTCCCTGGGAGAGGGACAGCAGAGAACCGGGGAAGGGAGACTCTGGATAGGGCAAGATATGACAAAATAACGATGTATAAATTACCAAGGGCACATGAGGGAGGGGGGAAAGGGGAGGGAGGGGGAAAAAAGAGGACCTGATGCAAAGGGCTTAAGTGGAGAGCAAATGCTTTGAGAATGATTGGGGTAGGGAATGTATGGATGTGCTTTATACAATTGATGTATGAATATGTATGGATTGTGATAAGAGTTGTATGAGTCCCTATAAAATGTAAAAAAAGAAAAGAGGAGAAAAAAATGATTAGGGCAAAGACTGTACAGATGTGCTTTATACAATTGATGTATGTATATGTATGAACTGTGATAAGAGTTGTATAAGCCCCTAATAAATTGTTTAAAAAAGTGATCCTCAATTCTATCTGAATCCTTGCCAGAGCTGCAAGTTGCCTTAATAAACACGAGCAAAAAAGTACCTCTGGCAGCAGGCCGCTCAGGTTCAAATCCAGGCTCTCTAACTTATTGACTATGTGACCTTGGGCAAACCTGGACCTCTCTGTGCTTCCAAAGACTCACTTTCCAGAAGGGAAGTCATAAGCCAACTTTTCTTATTCCTCACTGGGTTGCTTTGAAGATGAAATGAGACATCTGTCTAAAAATGCTTCTGACCATCCCTTGGTTCTCAGAGCTCCACAAATGCTATGGATTATTGTTATTAGATTATGAATGATTTTTTTCCAAGGCTAGTGCAAAGATTAACATCAGTGCTACTTCTCTCTGACAAAATATAAATCCAAATTTCTAAATAGCAGGGTCTGAATAGATGCGCTGTTAACAGCATCTTGCTTTTCTCCCATCACTTGTCACAGTAAATCTGATAAGAAATGCTGGGCTAGGGCCTGCAGCCAAGCCCCTCACTGGCAGCGTGCAGGACCTCAGGTTGTTGGCAGGCCAAGGGGCATCACAATGGCAAGAGGAGACTCCACAAAGGGCCCCTGCTTCCTCCACCACGCCCCCCTTCCCCACGTTCAGGGTGAAATGTCAAAATACAATTTTTTTGTCACCTGGAGAAATAATGAGCCCCCTTTCCCGTTGCCTTGGCATCATCAGAGCGCAACAGCCACGTGGGGTAATCACTGTCTCAGTGTTAATGCTGCTCAGTTCAAACATTTACACAGGCCCTGGCGAAATGAAACCCGTGCTTTCTACCTAGGTGGAGTTTGAGGCGATTCAGCCCATTTGCTTCTGCTGAAGAGGCTACCTCAGAAAAACAGGAAATAAAAACATAGAGGGTGCCATTGACATTAGGTTTCTCGTTTTCTTCCTTTCTTCCCTACCTTCCTTTCTTCTTCTTGCCCTTCTCTTTCTCTTTTCTTCCTTCCCTCCCTTTGCTCACGTCTTCCTGCCTGCCTTCACCTTCCATCTTCCCTCCCGCACTCCTCCATTTCTTCATCGCTCCTCTCTCCCCACCCCTACCTTTCTCCTTTACTTCCCTGCCTTTTCCCTTCAGCCTCCCAGTCTCCCTCCTTCACTCTCTCCCTTTCCTCCTTCCTTTCCCCACCTTGTTTTGATCCAGTGATTTGTACTCCTTTCTTCCTCTCATCCCACCCCTCCCCATTGCTGGAGAAACATCAGTTCCTTGTGGCGCTGGTTTCTTGGCGCCAGACCCTGTTCTTTGGGTGTTCACAAGTCTGCGTCCTGTGTGCAAACATAAGACAGACATATGATCAGGGTTGGACAGAAGATGGGATTTGACAGGTGTTCTGCATCCCAAATGTTCAGGAGGCAAAGGTAAAGTCAGGCTCCTGCCTTTAAGGTTATCTCTCCCATTGTAACTGCATCCCACAAAGGCTCCTGCCTCCTGGCCACATGAGGCCTGCTGCCTGCCTTCCTCTAGCTCCTGGGGAATTGGGGCAGCAGTGGCAAGAACAACAAAAATCCCCAGGAGTTGACAAGAAGGGAGGCTGCCTTGCTCGAGAGACGGCCCCCTCACCCACCTGCATGTTGTTGAGATGCAGGTTCTCATCCCTGTGGCTGGGCAAGAAACGCCTCCTCCCCAAACGCAGTGGCTTCAAACAAGGACCATCATCGTGTGGTTGCTGGGAGGCCACTGGGTCGTGCTTGGAGTCTCCCATGAGTTGGCAGTCACATGGGAGCTGGGGCAGGGGCCTCTGGTGACTCCAGTGCCTACACGTGCACTCAGAGGGCTGGCAGCTGAAGCTGGCCGTTAGCGGGGTGCTTAGCTAGGTTGTTGGTTGGAGTGTCTCCACGTGGCCTTTCCAGGTGGCTCAGGCTTCTTTCAGCATAGTGTTCGGGTGCTGAGAAGTGTCCTGAGAGGTAGCACGTGGAGGCTAGACATTCTAAGGGTGAGCACTCAAGAAGAAGTCTTTGAAGGGATTTTTCAGAAGCCGTGAAGCACTTTGGGGGAGGAAAGGGGGTTGCCCAAACTAGATGTCACAGTGTCATCTTCTCCATAATCTATTGGTCACAGAGGTCATGAAACATCCCAATTTAAGGGGAAAGGACATAGACTCTACCTTCCTATAGGTAGCCTGTCAAGGAATTTGGGGGTCACATACGAAGACTGGGAGACCCTGGGTGGCACAAATGGTTAAGGACTCAACGTATCAAGAGGTGGGCAGTTGCACCCCTCAGAACAAATAACTAATGGCCTGCTTCTAGAAGCCCACAGGCTTGAGAATCCTGTGATGTGTAGTTTCTCCCTGGCACCCAGGGGGTCCTCGGAAGCCAGAACCAACATAACAGCAACGGGTTGGGTTTTTGTTGGTTTTGTTTGGGCTAATATTAAAATGACTAGTATGAAATGATATATGTATTGTGTTTAACTCTCAGGACTCTGATTATGCTGAAGTTGAACAAAACCGTCTGCCTCTTCTATGAACGCCAGCCGATGGAGGCAAAGGGTGAGGGTCTAGAGGAAGAATGAATGTCAAATTCCCGTCCTCATGTTTCAGCTGTCCTTAAAGGGCACAGGGGATAAACCAGATGTCTTTGATATGATTTTAGCCTAATGACGTGCTAGTATGATGATGAGCAGCCTGAAAAGTGGTTTTAACTAATGTGATCCAATATTTGAAAAGTTGACGATTTCACATCGAATTTTATATTCTCAGCATCTCAGTTACAAACAGAAAATCAGGCCTTAAAATCCTTGCATTTCCCCAAGGCAACAACAGTCTGGAGCTAGAATTTGAATGTCCCCTGTGGATGAGCTGACACGTGCCTGTTAACCACAGTCCCCATCCATCCCTATTGCCCCCAACACAGAGGTTGGCTACCAGTATCGTTTATCTATATGGCTAAAAAGGTTAGTTGGTTTGGATTGGGTTGCTAGTTTTTCCTGTTTTGTTTTTGCTTACTTTTGATTTTTGGGGGGCTAGGAAATGGTGTGTATTTTGGTACCATGTCTTCCAAAGCGAGAAAATAAAACCCAGTAAGCCAAGAAGGTCAAACAGTCTAGATTAATGATGAAAGGAGGAGCCCTGTTGGTGAAGTAGATTATGAGTTGGACTTCTAACGGCAAGATCAGAAGTTCGAAACTCCCCCCACCCCCACTCCACAAGAGAAAGATGAGATTTTCTACTCCTATAAAGATTTACAGCCTTGGAAACCCATAGGGGCAGTTCTATACTCTGTCCAAAGGGTTGTTATATGTCAGAATTGATTCCAGGGTAGTGAGGTTTTCTTGATTGACATAAATAATTTTTGGTGAGTATTGAAAAAACCAGTCAATATTATTTTTAATACACATCAAAGAAGGTCCACATTAATTGTTCACACAACCCTGCCACCTTCTTTCTTTATTCCCTTGCCTCCCACTCTCCTTTCTTCCTCCCTATGGTCTTTTATCTCATTCTTTTTCTTTCAAGGGTTAGCCTAGGAGTGGGAAAGTCTGACTAATTCTTAACCAAAAGACTAAATTGGTTTTATTTTTGGTGTTATTATTTGGGTTAATTTTTTTTTCTCTTCTTCTATTGGTTTGTGTCATGTAACCCAGAAAATGGGAAACATTTGGAACATCAAAACACTATCCTTTCTCAGTAGACTACAAGCATTAAAGGCAACAGAGATAAATACTCCAATAATAACAATAACATACAAGGATAGCTAAAGAGATAAATAGATAGATAGAAATACCACAAAATCTTAGCAGTTGTGGGAAGGAGAATGGGACTAGCCCCATGAATAAATATAGGTTTGCCAGAGAATAGTTCTATATACATATTAGCATATACTACAAATATGCCCATGAATATAATAGTGCATCCAGGAGGCATAGTTATGAAAATGTCTTAGCTATAACAAAACCCCTTGAGGGAGCGTGTCCTAAATATGGGGGATCAGGAACATAGCTCTGAGAGACCTCAAGATCAATTGGTACAAACTAGCTCACAAAGACAATGTTCTGTATCCATCAGGGAAGTGACTGGGGTCTTCAAAAGCTAGTGAGTAGCAAACTAAAAGTCAGTTCTTGGTCTCACCCTATGGCTGAGGATGTTTCGGTGCAGGGTGGAGCCATGCACCCCAGAGCTCTCTGTATTCCACAGGCGGATGGTGCTGTCAGAAGAGCAGGTGATAAAGGAGCTCGGGGGCAAGCAGGCCTGTTGACTGTCCTTCACCTCAGGGTAGACCTGGAGGAGCACAAGGACCAGAGGGACCTGGGTCAGACCTTGGCTGCCCACAGAGATGGGACGGGATGAGAGTAGAGAAAAGGTTGGTCAAGACTTAACCCCAGGCTTTTCCCAGAGCAAGCAAGTCATAATGATTAGCTCTTGTCTTTAACAAGTAAAGGAATATACATTAACCAAGCACCTAGTAAGTACTAGGCATTCTAAATCTCCAACTTTCATTGTCTCCTTTTCGTAAAAATCAAATGCATCAGGTATGTTGTTCACAATTGCAGAAACTAAGGTTTGGTCAAGTTCAGGAACATGTCCAAAGAGGCAAAGCTCAGACTGCACAGGGCATACTGAAAAACGTCTGAGATGAGTCAGCACTAAAATCCCCTCCCATCCTCAGAGCCAATTAACAGATACGAAGGGACCCAGGGGCACTGCTGGGGGAGCAAGGGTGCTGGAGGAAACAAATTCCACACTTGAGGAACTCCAGGTCCTAATAGTAGCCCAGGAAACACGGTCAGTCTCAGCAGACCTGGCCCACGTACCTCTACACTCCAGAAGCAGGAGGAATGATAGAGAGCTGAATACACCTTGCCCACTTTCTTGGGGTCCTTCACATCCCAGACATAAATACTATGGTCATTGTACACACAAGACAGCCACTGATTTGCAGGATCAAAGGCCAAGGAGATGGTGTCCGGATACTACGCATTGGCCACTCCAGCGAAAAGGCGACTGAGGAAAGAGGGGGGCAGGGTGTCCAGGGCAGACAGGGCAAACTAGTGAGTGAGCGCAAATGAAATGGGGCACTCAAGGGAGGAGCAGCAGGTTGGCCAGC
Source organism: Tenrec ecaudatus (assembly GCF_050624435.1). NCBI lineage: Eukaryota > Metazoa > Chordata > Mammalia > Afrosoricida > Tenrecidae > Tenrec > Tenrec ecaudatus. The sequence goes on along the minus strand of NW_027459550.1, from coordinate 128,326 downwards.
AGTCACTGGAGAAAGAACGCAGCAGCTGGCCTGGCATTCCTTGCCATGGGGCTCTCCAAAAGAACACAAGTTATTTCATAGCCCCCAACGTCAGGCAGGGACAGTGTGTGGCCGTGATGCAGCCAAGCAGATGTCAGGCCCTTCTGGACTCACGTCAGAGGACAAGGAAGGACACTGTGCAAGCCACAACCATGGTCATATATCATTTCCTAACAATTGCAGATTTAGTCCCGTCCTGCCCTGAAAGAGAAATTAATATACCCAACTGCAGAACTGCCCCGCTTCCTGACAGCACTGAAACCAGAGCAAAACTTCACTTCCTGCAATCACCCAACCCAAGGCCCGAGGCTACAATAAGCCCCTCCTACCGCAGCTGCAACCCAGGACCACCCTGAGGGAGAAAGGCCTGCTCCATCAGGTTTCCAGTCTCTCTCAGAAACCCTAAGGAACTGCCCGTCTGTCCTAGCTGTGGTCTTTACAGGACAATGCATTACCACACGGCAGACTCAGATTACCACGGTTGCCCACAGTGAGCAAGAAATGCTAAAAGACCCACCTGTGCTTGACTGCAAGGGTCTGCCCAGAGGCCTATTTGTGCCCTTCTCTCCTTGCAGCATGCCAAGGATGGCCTGGCACAGAGCGGGTCTCTGACAGGACTCAGGGGCCCACCCACATCGCTCACCTGGCCTCTGTGATGCTGGCAATGTCTGTTCCCAGGGCATGGGGCCGGGGCAGCGTGCTGAGGAAGTGCAGGTTGGAGGGGTTGAAAAGACACACGGTGCTGTCAGCACAGCCACAGAAGATGTATTCCTGGCTCACCGAGATGCAGTGGGCCACTGTGGTCTGTGAGCACAGAAGCCCCATTCAGCAAGGGCGTCTGCGCACTCCTTCACCCCACCTCAACAGCCATGAGCCAAGAGGCAAGGACAAGTGCAAGGTAGGACAGCTGCCCTGGCCAGAGCCCCTCAATGCCCCTCCCTCTAACAGCAGCTAGCCAGAGGGCCCACAGCCCCATGCAATTAGGAAGAAGGAGTCAGCAAGCCTTATAAGCCACCTGAGTTTTAGGCAAACACACACTCAGAAAAGGCTGGCCAAGAGAAAGGCAGCAGAGGCAGCGGACAGGGCCAGCACACTTACTGTGATGCTGTCTTTGTGCTGAGCAGAAGAGGAAAGCAGAGGAAGCGGCAGAGACAGAGAGCGCGAGCGAGCAGAGAGGTTCCCAAACACCTTCCTCCGCCTGGGGCCTCCCCCAGTGTGCATGCAGACCCCGCTGCTAACCCCAGGACCCCCGGAGCCTGGAGGTGACAGACGGGAGGGTGCCGACAAAGCATTCACTTACCCTCAGCTCCACCCACTTGTCCAACAGTCTCTGGTCACTGAACTCGCACAGCTGCCCCGAGGATGTGATACAGAAGGTGCTGTCAGCCTTCTTCCCGCGGCCACAGGCTACATCAGTGAACAGGTAGTTCTGCATGTCCCCCAGCAGCCCGGAGCGGCCCAGCAGGGGCACAGTGGCATTCACCTGTGGAGGCACACCACAGGTGCCACCCACACACCCACCCTGCAGGCTACCCCCTGGAAAGCAGGCCCTGGGGAGAGAGGGAAAAGGCTTCCCTTGCAGATTGACATAGCACCTGGCCCAGCTGAGACTTCCAAAGGGCTTTTCAGCATGCAGAAGGGGGCGCAGGTGGAACAGATCTGGGCAGACCCCACCCTGGTGGCTATTTGCTGCCTCACCGTTGAGGTCTTGCTGTCATCAAGGAACCAGAATTTGATGTGCCGGTTGCCTGCAATGACAAAGTAGCTGCAGTCCTCAGAGAAGGATACTGCTTTCACCCGACTGGTCACCTGGTTGGAAGCCACTACAATGTTTTTCTGGAGAGAAAGTCAAGGGAAATCAAGGCTCTGCTTCTAGGAGCTGAGGGAAAAGAAACTTACACACTGAAGGAGGTTAGACAAGCTGTGAACTTGACCTCTCCTTCTGCCCCTTCTTCAGCATCCTAGATACACAGTTGCTCCTTTCTGCTCAGAGTTCTCTAGAAAGGGACTGAGGCCAGCAGGCGGAAGTGAAGGCCACCTGTCAGCAGTTTCTTGGCTCCCCTCCCGGCCCTGCCTGTCCTGAGGCCAGCAGCCCACTCACCTTCCAGGCCCAGACATTGACGATCATATCATGCTGGTAGCCCACTGAGACAATGTACTTGGCGCTGGGTGAGAAGGCCACACACGCCACGCCATAATTATGCTCCTGAAGCTCTGCCACCTGGCTGCGCTCCGACACGTCCCACACCCGCACAGCAGGCATGTGTCCACTCTGCGGGGACGAAGACCCCAAAGTAAAGGCCAGAGGCAGCCAGCTCCCTCCCCATCCAAGGAGGCCTGGCTCTCCCAGCCCCTGGACAAGAGCCTGCACATAAATGAAGGACACCTAACCTAATGTGCCTGCACATGAATCAAGGACACCCCCGGAGGGAATGTGATCAGTGTTGGGGAACAGGGACTCTCAGGGATGGGCTCCTGGCGTGATTTGGATGGGCAAGAACCACCACTACTGCGGTTGGCTCCCACAGCCTCACAGGGCAAGTCTATGGGAGGGCAGCCCTGTTCCACACTGTGACCAACAGGCGGACTCCAGGATAAGGAATGTTTTAAGGAGGTGTTTTCCAAAATGTGGTTCCCAAATTGGCAGCTTCAGCCTCATCTGGAACTACTTGTTAGCATTGCAAACTGAAGAGAGCCACCCCAGACCTGCTGAGCCAGAGAGCCAGCAGTCTGTACTACGGGGCCACCATAGCACTTCTGATGCAGGCTACAGCCTAAGAACACTGCTCTAGGGCAGACCAAACACCCAAAGTTGACACCAGTACAGAAAGTCAAACTTGGCACCAGTCCTATGCGGGCTGCAGGCTGTCACTCTCTGCTAAGGCCAGGCCACCCCCTCTGCAGTGCCTGAGCTTCCTTCCTCACTCACCTCGCCGGTGACCAGGTACTTGCCATCAGGAGAGAAGGCAAGGGCAGTGATGGTTTTCCTGAAAGGAATGGGGGCAGGCTCAAGAGAGGCACTGGCAGCCTGGCCCAGGTCTGGCCTCTCACAGTCCCCTCTCAAAACAAGGGCAGCAAACCCGCCCTCCTTGTGCTGCTTCCCTTGCAGGCCTGGGGCCCAACAGGGCCCAATGCCACAGAGAAGCAGGTGGCACTCCTCTGGCCGTCCCTGGGAAAAGGTGGCACTCCCCAAAGCCCCAGAGCCCATTTACCTGGAGCTGTTGAGGATGTGGTGCTGCTTGTGTTTCCGGGGATTGAAGAGCACAACCACACACCTGGGGAGAGGGAGAGGGGAGCACAGCCTTAGCACCCCACCTCAGTGGCCCAGCCCAGAGGACCCCACGTTGCCAGAGTGCAGCTGGCTCCTGGCAGCACTCTTCTGCCTTTCTCCCCTTCTGTAGCCCCACACGGTGCAAGGGCCTTTAGGGAGCCCTGCCTGCCCAGTGCTCTGTGCACCAGCACCATCGGGCCATGCCCCATAGTGATGGGGTGGCCGGTCTTCCCAGAGCCCTTGTCCCTACCCCAGGGCAGAGGGCAGAGAGAAGGATGCACATGATTTGCGTAAGAACAGGCCTCAGCTGTGCCCTTGTTTACAGACCTCCTGGTTTCCAGGAGAGAGTGGGATCTCTCATGTCTGCACCCATGTGTGTACTTGGCAAGAGCCAGCCCTCCACATGTTGGATGAGGAAGCAAGTGGAAGGTCAGGGCCCAGGGCCAGGCCTGCAGGGAGACTAAGGGGGATGGAGAGGCAGAAAACTGCCTGAGGGAGGGAACTTCATGGAGCTCCTGGCCCACGTCAGACTCTTTAGCCCAAAGAGCCTGAGCAGCGCTATTCTAACAGCCTCCAGGCTCCCTCTCCAGTCAGGCAGCAAGGCTGGGTGAGATTGCATGGAGACTGAAATTCAAGAGTGAACTCGAGAGAGGGAGGCAGGTAAGAGTCAGGGACAAGGAGCTGGGAGCCAACAGCTCGCCAGTGTCTCAGGGGCCATGGCGCTCAGCAGGTTTAGGCCCTCTGCCCAGCTGTCCCCTCTCTTCATTAGCGCTATGCCTACTAATTGCTATTAGCTGGCCACAGCAAGCCAGGAGCCTGCTCCCCCAGGTAGACGGAGGAGAGACTCAGTAGAAGGCTACTTGTCCCAACACTGTCTTTTACAACAGGAAGCAGACACAGGACCCGCATCTGGACCCCACTGCTTGCTTATGGGAGCAGGAGCTGCAGCACAGGGCTTGGTCTCTTCTGCAGACAGAGGCCTCCGGCTTGGCTCAATGAGCCAGTTCGCTATGCAAATTCCACTGTCAACTAGGGATTCTGGGATCTTGGAGGTGCACCAGCAAAAGATAAGGAGGTCCCGAGGGTCTAACAAGAGCATAAAGCTGTTGACACGTGTCCTATGGAATTTTCTCTTCAGCTCTTTGACTTTGTCATTTCTTCTCATTGTCTTAGCTACTCTATGATATAGAACAATTCTGACTCATAGGAATTTGATACTACTGTCCTCTCCCAATTTCCTTTATTTTCCACCTTCATGTGTGTTAAAATATGCAGTATTGCATCAGATTTCCTATGCTCTAAACCAGTGGTTCTCAACCTTCCTAATTCCTTGGCACTATAATGAAGTTCCTGATGTTGTGGTGAACATCCATTCGTAAAATTATTTTCCTTGCTACTTCATAACTGTAATTTTGCTACTATGAAGAAGAGACCGACCCCTGTGAATGGGTAGCTCAACCCCCAAAGAGGTCCCGATCCACAGGTTGAGAACCGCTGCTCTAAACTAAGAGGTGTTTCTTTAAGATGTAGTTCAGTATATTGTTAGACGCCCAAGTCCTGTTGTTGTTGTTGTTAAGTGCCGTCGAGTGGATTTTGGCTCACAGCAACTCTATGTACAATGTACCGAAACGCTGCCCCATTAGTGCATTCCTCACAGTGGTTCTTTGCTTGCGCTCATTGTTGCAGCCACTGAGCTATTCCAAATTGTAGGGGCTGCCTCTCCTTTGCTGCCCTTCTACTCTACCAATATCTGTATCTTCCTCTAGGACAGTGCTTCTCAACCTTCCTAAATTCACGACACTTTCATACAGTTTCCTTTGTAGTGGTAGACCCCAATCATAAAATTATATTCTTTGCTACTTCGTAACTCTCGTTTTGTTACAAGTTATGAATAGTGCAACCCTGTAAAGGGTTCGTCTAAGCCCCAAAGGGGTCACGACCCACATGGTGAGAACCCCTGCTCTATTGAGAGGAGTTTCTCTTAAGGTCTATTTCACCATACTGTTAGAAGCTCAAGTCCATTTGTTGTTGTTGTTAGGTGCCGTCGAATGGGTATGTCTCATAGCAACTCTACGCACAATATAATGAAACGCCGCCCAGTGGTTCTCTGCTTGCGCTCATTGTTGCAGCCACTGTGCTAATGCATCTTGTTGGGGACCGCCTCTCTTTTCCTGCCCTTTCATACCAAGATTTGGGACTTCCTCTAGAGCAGTGGTTCTTAACTTTCCTAATGCCATGATATTTTCATACCGATTCTCATTTAGTGGTGACCCCCCCCAACCATAAAATGATTTCATTGCAGCTTCATAACTGTAATTTTGTTACTGTTATGAGTCACGACACCCCTGTGAAATTTTCATTCCATATCCACAAAGGGGTCGCGACACACAGCTGAAGATCCCCTGCTCTAAACTAAGAGGTGATTCTCTTAAGATAGAATTCAGCATACTGGTAGATGCACAAGTTCTGTTGTTATTGGTGTTAGGTACCATCGAGTGGGTTTTGGCTCATAGTAACTCTATGCACAATATAATGAAACGCTTTCCCATCCTATGCCATCCTCACAGTGGTTCTTTTGCTTGTGCGCATTGTTGCAGCCACTGTGCTAATCCAACTTTTGGGTAGCTGCCTCTTTTTTGTGGCCTTTCTACTGTACCAAGACTTGTGTCTTCCTCTAGGGCAATGGTTGTCAAATTTCCTAATGCCATGACCCTTTCATACAGTTCCTCATGTAGTGGTGACCCCCATCATAATATTATTGTTACTTCGTAACTGTAATTTTCCTACAGTTATGAATCATTTCACACATGTGAAAGGGTCATTCGATCACCAAAAGTGGTCGCGAACCACAGGTTAAGAACCGCTGCTCTAAACTAAGAGGAGTTTTTCTTAATATCTACTTCACCCTATTGTCAGGAGCACAAATCCTATAGTTATTGTTAGATTCTGTTGTGTAGCTTTCGACGCTTAGCAACTCTAAGTACAATATGATGGAAAGGTGTCCTGTCCTGCGCCATCCTCCCAGTGGTTCTTTTGCTTGCGCGGATTGTTGCAGCCACTGTTGTATTCCATCGTGCTGTGGGCTGCCTCTTTTTGCTGCCCTTCTACTGTACCCAGATCTATGTCTCCCTCTAGGGTAGTGGTTCTCAACCTTCCTAATGTCATGACTCTTTCACACCATTCCTCACGTACTAGTAACCCCCCCAATCAAAAAATAATTTTCCTTGTTACTCCATAACTATAAATTTGCTATTGTTATGAATCAGGTCACCCATGTGAAATGCTCATTGTTCCCTCCTAAGACGTTGTGACCCACAGTTAGGGAACTGTTACTCTACACTAAGAGTTTCTTTTAAAGTCTCCCTCAGCATATTGTTAGAGGCACAAATCCTGTTGTTTGGTGCCTTCGAATGGGTTTAGGCTCATACCAACTCTATGCACCATGTAATAAAATGCTTTCCCGTCCTGTGCCTTCCATACAGTGGTTCTTTTGCTCACACTCATTTTTGCAGCCACTGTGCTAATCCATCTTGTTGGGCACTGCCTCTCTTTTCCTGCCCTTCTGTACCAAGATATCTGTCTTCCTCTAGAGCAGTGGTTCTCAACTTTCCAAATGCCACAACCACTTCACACCATTCCTCGTGTAGTGGTGACATCCAACCATAAAATATTTGCATTGCTACATCATAATTGTAATTTTGCTTCTGTTATGGATCAGGCCACCCATGTGAAAGGTTCGTTAGTCTCCTCAAAGGTGTCTCGACACACAGTTTGAGAACCAATGGTCTAAACGAATAGGAGTTTCTCTTAAGGTCTACTTCAGAATATTCTTAGAAGCCCAAGTTCTTTTTATTATTGTTTGGTGCCTTTGAGTGTGTGTTGGCTCATACCAACTGTATGCACAATATAATGAAACTCGGCCCCATCTCGTGCCATCTTCACTGTGGTCCTTTGCTTGCACTCAAGCTGCATCTATTCCATCTTGTAGGGGCTGCCTGACTTTTGCAGCCCTTCTACTGTACCAACATTTGTGTCTTCCTCTAGGACAATGTTTCTCATACATCCTAATTCTGCGGCCCTTTCGTACAGTTCCCAATGTAGTGGTGGACCCCAATCATAAAATTATATTCATTGATATTTCATAACTGTACTTTTGCCACTGTTATGAATCAGGCCATCACTGTGAAGGGGTGTTTCGAAACACCCCCCACCTGAAAGTGTTCACGACCCAATGTTGAGAACCCTGCTGTAAACTAAGAAGAGTTGCTCTTAAGATTTACTTCAGCATATTGTTAAACACACAAGCCCTGTTGTTATTGTTGTTAAGTTCTGCGGAGGGGGTTTTGGCTCATCGCATCTCTATGCACAATATCATGAAATGCTTCCCAGACCTGTGCCATCCTGTCAGTGGTTGTTTGCTAGTGCTCATTGTTGGAGCCATATTTGGGGGGGCTGGCTGTTTTTTGTTGCCCTTCTACTCTACCAAGACTTGTGTCTTCCTTTAGGGCAGTGGTTCTCAACCTTCCTAATGCCACAACATTTTCATACCGTTCCTCATATAGTGCTGACTGCCAAATCATAAAATTATTTTCATTGCAACTTTGTAACTCTAATTTTTCTACTGTTATGACTAGGCGACCACTATGAAAGGTTCATTCATCCCCCAACAGGGCTCGTGACCCAAAAGTTGAGAACCGCTGCACTAAACTAATATGAGTTTCTCTTAAGGTCTACTTCAGCACATTATAAGAAACACAAGTCCTGTTGTTTTGTTGTCAGGTGCAGTCGAGTGGGTTTTGACTCATAGCAACTCTATGCTCCATATAATGTAACGCTGCCCCATGTTGTGCCATCCTCACAGTGTTCCCTTAGCTTGAGCTCATTGCTGCAGCCACTATGCTATTCCATCTATTTGGGGGCTGACTCTATATTGCGGCCCTTCAACTGTATCAAGACTTGTGTCTTCCTGTAGGACTGTGGTTTTCAGCAATCCTAATGCCACGACCCTTTCATACAGTGTCTCGTGTAGTAATGACCCCCCAACCAAAAAAATTGTACTGTTGCTACTTCATAACTGTAATTTTGCTACTGTTACGTATCTGGCCACGCCTATGGGAGGGTCATTTGAACACCCCCAAAGGATATACCACTCAACTCACAAGTTGAGAACGGCTGCTCTAAACTAAGAGCAGTTTCTCTCAAGGTTTAGTTGAGCATACTGTTAGATGTATGATTCCTCCTGTTATTGTTGTTCAGGCCGTGGAGAGGGTTTGGGCTGATAGCAACCCTGTGCACAATATAATAAAGGCCTGCCCAGTCTTGCATCATCCTCACGGTGGTTCTTTGCTTGCGCTCATTGTTGCAGCCACCGTGCAAATCTGTCTTGTAGGGACTTCCTCTCTTCTGCTGCCCTTCTACTGTACTTGCGTCTTCCTCTAGGACAGTGTTTCTCACCCTTCCTATTTCTACGACCTTTCCATACACTTCCCAATGTGTAGTGGTGGTCCCCAAAGCATAAAGTTTTTTTTTCAACTGTTATTCCATAACTGTAATTTTGCAAGTCTTATGAATCTAGTCACCCTGTGAAAGGGTTGTTCAACCAACCAAAGTGGTCACAAATCACAGGTTGAGAACTGCCGTTCTAAATTAAGAGGAGTTTCTCCTGTGGTATAGCTCTGTATATTATTACACGCAAGAGTCCTGTTCTTATTGTTGTTCGGGGGCTGTCGAGTGGGTTTGGCTCATAGTTGGCTCATAACAACTCTATGCACAGTATCATGAAACACTGTTCCATCCTCTAACACCCTCACACTTTTCTTTTGTTTTCACTCATTGTTGCAGTCTCTGTGCTAATCCATCTTTTGGGGGACTGCCTCTCATTTGCTGACCTTCAACTGTACCCAGATTTGTGTCTTCCTCTAGGGCAGTGGTTCTCAAACTTCCTAATGCACGACTCTTTCACACCATTCCTCATGTATTGGTGACGCCCCCTCCCCAATCATAAAATTACTTTCCTTGTTACTTTATGACTAAAATTATGCTACTGTTATGAATCAGGCCACCATGTGATATAGCCATTCTCCCCCCCACCCCCCAAAAGGCATCACGACCCACAGTTTGAGAACTGCTATTCTACACTAAGTGGAGTTTATTTTTAAGGTATGTTTCAGCATATTGTTAGAAGCACAAATCCTGTTCTTGTTTTTGGCTGCCTTCGAGTGGGTTTTGGCTCATAACAACCCTATGCACAATGTAATGAAACGTTGTCCTGCCCTGTGCATCCTCACGGTGGTTCTTCTGTTTGCGCTCATTGTTGCAGCCACTGTGGTAATCCATCTTGTTAGGGACTAACTCTCTTTTCCTGCCCTTCCGTACCAAGATTTGTGTCTTCCTCAAGAATAGTGGTTCTCAACTTTCTGAATGCCACTACTATTTCATACCAGTCCTCATGTAGTGGTGACTCCCCAACCATAAAATATTTTCATTGCTACATCATAACTGTAATTTCGCTTCTGTTATGGATCAGGCCACCCATGTGAAAGGTTCATTAGTCTTCTAAAGGCACTGTGACACAGTTTGAGAACCACTGGTCTAAACTAAGGGGAGTTTCTCTTAAGGTCTACTTCCGCATATTCATAGACGCACAGTCCTGTTGTTATTGTTTGGTGCCTTTGAGTGTGTGCTGGCTCATAGCAACTCTATACAAAATATAATGAAACGTGACCCCGTGTTGTGCCACCCTCACAGTGGTTATTTTGCTTGTTGTCATTGTTGCAACCATGGGCTAATCCAACTTTTGGGGGGCTGCCTCTCTTTCGCTGCCCCTCTACTGCCCTTTCATTCATTTCCTCATGTAGTGGTGAACCCACCAATCATAAAATTATTTTCATTGCTACTTTGTAACTTTAATTTTGCTACAGTTATGAATCAGGCCTCCACTGTGAAAGGGTCATTTGACACCCCCCCCCCAAAGGGCTCGTGACCCACAAGTTGAGAACCACTGCTCTAAACTAAGAGGAGTTTCTCTTAGGATCTACAGCACCATATTGTGAAAAGCATGAGTCCTACAGTGATTGTTGTTAGGTGTTGCCCAGTGGGTTTCGATTCTCAGCAACTCTACGCACAAGATAATGAAACGCTGCCCCGTCCTGTGCCATCCTCACAGTGGTTTCTTGTCTGCACTCATGGTTGCAGCCACTGCGCTAATCTATCATCTGGGGGTCTGCCTCTCATTTGCTGCCTTTCTGCTCTGCCAAGATTTCTGTCTTGCTCAAGGACAGTGGCTCTCAACATTCTTATAATGCCACAGGCCTTTTATAACACTGCTCATGTAGTGGGTACAATCCCAGTCATAAATTTATCGTCATTGCTACTTCATAACTGTAATGTAGCTACTGCTATGAAGTGGGACACCCCTGTGCAAGGGTAGTTCATCACCCTAATGGAGTCATGACCCACAGGTTGAGAATCTCTGCTCCAAACTATGAAGAATGTCTCATAAGATATATTTCAGCACATTGTTAGAAGCAAAAGTCCTGTTGTTATTTTATTTAGGTGCCTTCAAGTGGGTTTTGGCTCATAGCAACTCTATGCAAAATATAACGAAATGCTCCCCCATCCTGTGCATTCCTCACAGTGGTTCTTTGCTTGCGCTGGTTGTTGCAGCCACTGAGCTATTCCAACTTGGAGGGGCTGCCTCTCCTTTGCTGCCCTTCTACTCTACCAACATTTGTGTCTTCCTCTCGGACAGTGGTTCTCAATCTTCCTAAATTCACGACCCTTTCATGCAGTTCCCAAAATAGTGGTGGACCCCCAGTCATACAAAATTTTCGCTGATATTTCATAACTGTAATTTTGCTAATCTTATGAATCAGGCAACCCTTGTGAAAGGGTCATTCAACCCACTCACTCCCCAAAAGGGTTCGTGATTCATAGGCTGAGAACCCTGCACTAAACTAAGAGGAGTTTCTCTTAAGATCTACGTCAGCATATTGTTAGAAGCTCAAGTACTTTTTGTGTTGCTGTTAGTTGCCGTCGAGTGGGTTTTGACTCTCAGCAACTCTAAGCACAAGATAATGAAACGCTGCCCCGTCCTGTGCCGTCCTCACAGTGGTTCGTTGATGGCACTCATTGTTGCAGCCACTGAGCTATTCCATCTTGTAGGGTCTGCCTCTCACTTGCTGCCCTTCTGCAGTACCACGTTTTGTGTATTCCTCTCGGGCAGTGTTTCTGAACCTTCTTAATGGCATGGCTCCTTTATACAATTCTTAATGTTGTGGTGATCCTCCAACAGTAATTTTTTTTTCATTGTTACTCCATTACTGTGATTTCACTACTGTTATGAATTGGGCAACACCTGTGAGAGGGGGTCGCGACCCACAAGTTAAGAACCACTGCTCTAAATTTAGAGGAGTTTCTCTTAAGATCTAGTTCAGCATATTGTTAGAAGTACACGTCCTGTAGTTATTGTCATTAAGTTCTGTCGAGTGGGTTTTGACTCTTAGCTGCCCTGACCTGTGCCACCCTCACCGTGCTTGTGTGCTTGGCCTCAGTGTTGCAGCCACTGTGCTAATCCAACTTGTTGGAGACTGCCGCTCTCTTCCTTCCCTTTTGTACCAGATTTGTGTCTTGCCCTAGAGAAGTGGTTCTCAACCTTCCTAATGCCACGACTCTTTCATACCATTCCTCATGTAGTGGTGACTGCCAAATCATGAAATTATTTTCATTGCTACATCATAACTCTAATTTTTCCACTTTAATGAACGGTCCACTGCCGTGAAAGGGTCATTCATCCCCCAAAAGGGGTCACAACCTTCAGTTTGAGGCCCGCTGCGCTAAACTAATAGGAGATTCTCTTAAGGTCTACTTAGGTACATTGTTAGAAAAACAAGTCCTGTTTTTTTTTTTTCTTGTGTGTTTTGACTCATAACAACTCTATGTCAATATAATGAAACACTGCCCCATCTTGTGCCATCCTTGCAGTGTTTCTTTGGCTTGTGTTTATTGTTGCAGCCACTGTGCTATCCCATCTATATTGGGGCTGAGTCTATTTTGTTGCCCTTCAACTGTATCAAGAATTGAGTCTTCCTCTTGGACAGTGGTTTTCAACATTCTTACTCACGACCCTTTCATCCAGTTCCTCATGTAGTCGTGACCAACCAACCATACAATTATTTTTGTTGCTACATCATAGTTGTAATTTTGCTACTGCTATAATTCAGGCCACCCCATGAAAGGGCTGTTTGACCCCTTAAGTAGACATGACCCACAGGTCGAGAGCCGCTGCTCTAAACGAAGGGGAGATTCTCTTAAGGTCTTCTTCAGCATATTGTTAGAAGCACAAGTCCTGTAGTTACTGTTGTTGGGTGCAGTCTAGTGGGTTTGGCTCATAGCCACTCTCTGCACAATATAATGAAACTCTGGGGCTCTTAAAGGCTTGAAGGCAAACAGGCTGAAATCTAGCTCAGAAGCAACAAAGCCCACAGAGAAGAAGCACACAAGCCTAAGTGAGCACGAGGTGTTGAAGGGATCAGGTAGCAGACACCAAAGAACAAAAACCATCATTGTGTGATCACCTTCCCCACATAAACGCTGAAGATGAATGTGTGCATAAGTATGTGTGGTGAAGAAGGCTGATGGTGGCCGGCTATCAAGCGATATAGCGTCCCGGGTCTTAGAGGCTTGAAAGTAAACAAGCTGGCCCAGAAGCAACAAAGCCCACATGGAAGCATCACACCAACATGTGTGATCATGAAGGGCTGAGGGGACCAGTTTTCAAGCAACAAAGGCGGGAGGTGGGATTATATCATCGTGAATGAGGGGAGTACATGACGGGGGACCAATGCCCACCTGTAGACAACTGGACATCCCTTGCGGAGGGGTAGTGGGAAGGAGATGAGTCAGTCAGGGTTCAGTATAGCAATAATGAAACTCACAACCTTCCTCTAGTTATTAAACGCTTCCTACCCCCACCTCTCATGATCCCAATTCTACCTTGCAAACCTGGTTAGACCAGAAGATACACAGCGGTACAGACGGGAACTGGAAACACAGGGAATCCAGGACAGATGAACCCCCCAGGACCAGCGGTGAGAGTGGCGATACTGGGAGGGAAGTGGGTATAGAAATGGGAAACCGATCACAAGGATCTACATATAACTTCCCCCCTGGGAGATGGGCAACAAAAAATTGGGTGATGGGAGACGCCGTGCAGTGTAAGATAAGAGAAAATAATAATGCATAAATTATTAAGGGTTCATGAGGGAAGAGGAGCAGGGTGAGAAGGGGATAGGGGAAAGGGGAAATGAGCTGATTCCAGGAACCCAAGCGGAAAGCAAATTTTGAGAGTGATGAAGGCAACGAATGTATAAGTGTGCTTTACACAATTGGTGTATGTATGGATTGTGATGAGTTGTATGAGCCCCAATAAAATGATTTTAAAAAAGAAAAAGAAAGAAATGTCTATAAATGAATGAAGGCAACATATGTACAAAATGCCTGATGCAATCAATATGGATTGCAACAAAAGTTGTAAGAGTCTCCAATAAAAGATTTTTAATAAAAATGTATATATAATAAATATTTTCCTAACTTATATAAATGATTAATAAGAATAAAATTAAGCAGCCTGGGCGTTCTATAGGAAAAAATGATAAAAGAACAAATGAGAGATTCAGCAGGAAGCAATGGATAGGAAAATATTATAAGGAAAGTTTTCTCTTATATGGAATGTACATGCTCTTACACGACAACAATCAGAATGTGCCGTAAGAACCTCAGACCAAATACTAGAATAAAATAGAGGAAAACATTCCCAACCCTTCAATAAAATGCTATATGCTTTCGATGATTTTCACAAAAGTTCAAATTTTTTAACAAAATATTTTGTTCATTCACATTTTTAATTATGCATAAATTTATGTCTACTTGCATTACATCTCATAAAAAGGCATAAGAATTGTTTTTGCACTGTTTAAAACCAAATAGAAGATAGTGAAGGTGAAAAATAGTTTTCGTGAATGTTGCTTTGAAATACAAATGGCATTGTCCTAAGAAATTTAAATGATTTAATATTTTAAAATCATTTTATTAGGGGCACATACAACTCTTATCACAATCCATACATACATCAGTTGTGTAAAGCACATCCGTACATTCATTGCCCTCATCATTCTCAAAACATTTGCTCTCCACTTAAGGCCTTGGCATCATGTCCTCATTTTTCTCCGCCCTCCCTGTTCCCCCCTCACTCATGAACCCTTGATAATTTGTCAGATCTTACATTTTTTGTCTCCCTTCAGCCACTTTTCTGTTGTCCATCCTCCAGGGAGGAAGTTATATGTAGATCCTTGTAACTGAGGTCTCAGAGCAGCTGGGTGTGATGCAGGGGAGGCTCTGGAAGCAGCTGAAGACACTGTGGGAGTTGGCAGCCCAACAGTGAGGGTCACTGCATCCGGGGGTACCAGAAAACTGGCTGGGGTTGCTTATTCCCCTAGATGCTACCCCTGCCTTGAAGAGAACCGTGACAGAGGCCTGTAGACATGTGTCAGGAAAAGATGAGTCCTTCACTGTTTCCTCTTCCCACAAACCTTTGAGGAGAGCCTGCAGGGCAGGGGCTCGGCTCCCTGGATCCAGTCACCTGCCCTTCCCCACAGCCACACCCTCGCCAGCCCCAACTCCCCATGCCCTGGGTTTGCTTCTTGAATCCAGAGGAGCAGCCTGGGCAAAGACCATGAAGAACCTTGTCCTTCAGGCAGCCCCTTTGATTGGGTCCCTTGTCCTGCAGAGTGTGGACACATGCACACCAACTGTTGGAGGACTCAGCTGTCACCACAGGGGCCAGGATCTGAAGAGGATGCTGGCACTGCAGGGCTTCCTGAGGGAAGCCGAGGACTTGCAGAGCTGGCTGAGCAGCCAGCAGCTGGTGGCCAGAGGAGAGAGGACTATGAGCACACCCTAGTGAGGAAGGGGCTAGGGGAAAGGAAGGTGCCCTGGAGCCGAAGGAAGACGGGTGGTGGAGGGGGGGCTGCATGCACAAGGGGCTGATGGGGAACATCAGTCTGGACTGAGGACAGCTGTGGCTTCCTATTCCCCTCTCTGCGTAGAGGGGCAAGTTCTGTGGCTGTCCAGTCTTGCCCTGCCCAGTCACTCACTGAGGTGTCTCACAACCACACCAGCCAGTGCCCCCCTGGGACCCTTCTCCTCTCTTCTCAGCTCCTCTTAACCAAGTTTGCAATGTTTCAGCACCAAGTGAAGATGGGTGGCCACCAGGGGGCAGCCTGCCCCACTAGCGGAGAGCCTGCTGGAGTGGTGGCACAGCACTGCCCCCAGGGCCCATAGTGGTGACAGGACCTGCAGTGAGTACCAGCAGCCTGGAGCAGGGGTGAGTTTGGGGGAGGTGCTGGGCATGGGCTGGAAGGGCTTCCAGGGAGACCCTTGCTGTGCTGCGGCTCTGCCAAACCCCTGAGAGGTGAACTTGCTTTCTGTGTGCCCACATTGGGGGCCCGGGCCACGTGTTCCAGGGAGCAACTTGTGCAGCCTGTAGCTTGGGACCCCTTACTTAAGCTGAGAGGCCATGTCAGACGACCTTCAGCAAAGCTCAGCCTTTGAGTTCTGGGCTTCTGGCTTCAGGGCACAGTGAGGGCAGCTGCTGGTTCTAGCCCAGCTGCAAGCAGCCTGGCTGTACCTGGCCCTTCTTGGGACTCCAGATAGCACTGGGGAAACTGGGTGCACCGAGAGCCTGGGTTACTTGTTAGAGACCACAGCTAATTAGCAGTGAAGTTGAGACACGATATGGCCCTCACCATAAAAAGGAAGTGTTTTCTGCCCTGGTGACCCTTGGCCTTCCCTGAGGTAAAGGGTGACCATAGCAGCCATATGAAGAGTGTCAGAAGCAGGGCACAGTGACTGCCTCAACCTCCCCACTCTCCCCTGCCGGGGCTCTTCCAGTCTTGGCCTAGTGCCTCTATTACTGGGGAGCAGACTGGAGAGTCCCCCACCCCTGCAGGACCCACAACCTTCCTATCAGTGCCAGCGGATCTGAGAAGGCACAGTCTGGCAGGGTATGACCAGGCTCCCTGGAAATGGTCCCATTGAAGATCTGGAGAGCAGACCGATTGTTTTCCTTTGATTGTGTTACAGACACCTTACAGGAGAGAAGGACGTTTATAGATCACTGTCTACAGTTTCTGACCTTCAAAGCACTCAAATCATTGCCATCGAGTCGATTTCTATCATCGAGGCCCTGTAGGACAGCACACGACGGCCCCTGTGTCGCTGAGGCTGTCACTACGGGAGCAGACAGCCGAGCCGCGTCTTTGTGATGGGTTTCAGACCACTGACCTTGCCATGAGCAGCAGCCCAAGGCATGCCTTTTTCTGACCTTGGGTTTGACTAATATATATATATACACACATATAATGCACATATATATATGAATTTTAATATAGAGGGTTTTGTTTTAAGTGGAAACATGCAGAGCAGTTTAACAATTTATACACATTTTGTTTGCAGCCCTCATAATATAACACAGCACTCTTCTTGCCTTCTCCCTGGCCCCTCCCTCCCTCCTGAACTTTGAGGGCAAATGCTCCCCTTTGCTCTGGGAAGCACTTGCCTCACAGGTGCCATGCGTTCACTTTATCAGCTCGACTGTTGCTTGGGCAGGGGTGATTCCCAGAGCTGGGCTCTGTTTTGAATTTGAAGGGCCCTGGTCTCGGGGTTCCAGCAGTCCCTGTCAAACTTGTAATGCCCTCTCTTCATGAAGTCACCTTCCATTGGCTTTCAAGCTGTGCACAAGTTGCCAGTTTGAGCTCAACCAGAGCAGTTTGAGGCGGTGGCTGGGCACCATCTAACTCTCCTGGTCTCCAGGACAAGGATGGAGGGCTGTGGTGTTGGTGGTCCGTTAGTCCTGTGGACTGCTTTGCTTCAGTTTTTGATTTTCTTCACTCGTCAACTCCAGATGGGGAGAGAGGGGATCCTAGTTGCTAGAGGTGGCTTTGCAATGGAGACAAACATTTTATACTAAAGTGAGATTCTTACGTGACATTTGCGTGACTGCAGCAGCCCCTGCTCATCTTCCTCCGTACTCACCCTAGCTGACCACCTTCCTGCCTCAGAGGATGGGGCACTCCCTCTGCCCGTCCACCCTCAGGTCCTCATTTTCAGTCCCACAGGATCCTGTGGTATCAATCCCCCCCTATCAGCCCCACCTCCAGCCTACACAAGGATTACAAACCCTTGCTCCACTCAGATTCTCTGTAGCTAGTGTCACCTCCCCTGTGTTCCTCAGAGTGTGCTCTGCACCCATGAGATTATTGATTGGTTTCCACCCATAGTGACCCTCTGTGTCCCACAGGGCTTGCTCTGGGGGCAGCTCTCAGAGGGCGAAACCAGGAAGAGGAGGGGAGGGAGCAGTTGGGCAGAAGAAGCTGTGATGGACCCCACAGAGCCAGACTGCCCATGGAGGACAGGACCCTGTGGCTGTTTCCCCGAAGGGGTGCCCCTCAGGGTAGATCAATGCTCTGGAGACCCCACCACAGGTGGAGGCCCCTCGACCCCTCCTCAGTCCCGCCCTCCACACCCTCACCTACATTTGGAGCTGGGTGAGCTTCTCCTCATGGGCCGCCAGCTGCCTTTCCAAGTCCTGGTGCCAGGCATGTGGCCCTCTAAGGGGCGGATCCCTGCTCACTCCACAGTCAGGGTCTAGCAGGAGGTCCTCTCAGGAGGCCAGCCAGACCTCGGCCTGACCCAGCATTCCACGCAGCTCCTCCTAGTCCTGGCTCACCTGGCAGTGCTCCTGGTGAAGGGCCCAGGCCGTCCGGAGCTCCTGCAGCTGCCTGTCCAGCTCCCGGAGACACTGTGACCTGGGGGGCAGAGGGCTGTTGGGAGGGGCGCAGGGTGTCGCCTGGGTGGGGCAGGGCTGGGTTACCGTGGAGCAGGGAGCAGCAGGAAAGGGAGCTCTGGCCACGCACCACCCTGGCCCTAGCCCTCAGCGCGCACATCTCTGGGGCCATGACGTGGCTGGTGTCCAGCAGCTGCTACCCCGCCGGCCGCACTGCCTGGGCTCTCAGGCAGAGCTCCTGCCCCAGTGTCTCCTTGGCCCCAGCTGGCCCTTCTGAGGATATAGACTAGCGCCTGCTTCTCTTGTGCCCGAGTACTGGGTGGGGGACAGGGCATGGGAACAGGTCTCAGGGCCAGAGGGCAGAACAGGGAGGAGGCAGGGAAGAGCTGGGTGCCCCCACCCGCATGGAACAGAGCGAGCCCCCATCCAGGTGGGGTGGCACATACAGCAGTTCCTGGCAGTGCCTGAGGAAGGTGTGGCCATGGGCTACCCACTCCAGCTGCTGGCCCTTCTCCCAGGCCTTCATGTTCAGGTGGCCCAGGCCTCCAGCACCTCAGCCAGCTGCCCGGCCAGGCCCTCCTTGACCGCAGGGTGTACCTGGATGGCCTCCATCCCCATCTGAACCACCACCTCGTCCACAGCCACCAGCTCCCTCTGCAGCTGGCAGAGAGCAGGCTGAATGCTCCTCCACCCAGGACTCTGCAGGCCATCCTGGCTGTACCCCAGCCTAGGTCAAGCCCAGGCCCGTCACCCCCCATCCCAGAGGGGGAAGGGGCGGGCTGCAGTCCTGCCTGGGGTCAGCTGGGGGTGAGGGTTCCTCATCCATCCATTGGCTACAGAAGAGGGGTTCTTGCGGGGGGGAGGGACTGGGGCCCTCCCCTGCAGGAGGCGGTGCTGGCGCTGCAGGACCTCCACAGACACCAGGTCGTGGCCAAGGACAGCACCCTCCACCAGGACCACCTTCTGCATGTGGCCCCACAGCTCGAGCGCCGCCTTGTGGAAGTCGAGGGCACAGCGGGAAGGAGGGCCAGCAACTTTCTCCCTGAGAACAGGGCCACCTCCTTTTGAGCAAAGACTGTGGCTTGGGGATTTGTGGGGCTTTAACACGGAGGGAAATAGGACGAAGACTCTATTCCCTAACTTATAACAGGGAGAATCTGGAAAGCTGGTATTCCACGGTAGGAAAGCCTCTACTTTGGTAAGTTAGAGGTAAAGTCCAAGTACATTATCCTGCTTTAAAAATCATTCCCACGGATTCTCCGTTAACAGCTAGGCTGCCATAATGTGAGCACATGGCTGATTGTATCTCTGTGTAGAAGTAGATATGATCCTTTTGCCCTCTCTTCCCACCGTGACACCCAGCCCCCCTTGTAGCTTCCCCCAATGCAGGTATTAGCTTTCCTCACCTTGGTGAGCTCAAGTACAGGGGCCTTACGATAGATACCGCCCACCTTGTGACCATGTCACTACTGAAGAGGTGTGTCTCCAGGCTCCCTATACACGTCCCAAGATAGCAAAGGTTCCACTTCTCCCAGTTCCACGTGGTCCATCAAAGGAGCTGAAGTGAGCATGCCTAATAAAACATGTCTGACTCTGTATTGTATTCTCTCACCCTTTACCGTGACCTTTACCTATTATCATCGCTGTACATTCGCGCCTTCTGGCCCTTTGGTAGTTAGAAGATGGATGGTTTCCTCTGATCACAGCAGGTTCCTGATGAGGCCCGGGGGCCACAGGCAGGGCCCGAGGGAGGCAAGGGTCTTGACACACATGTTGGGTGGAAGGCAAAAAGATGGGGAGCCCTGAGCACATGAGGACGGCGGCTCAGGGAGCGAGTGGGCTGCCTGTCAGGGGGTCTGCCTGTAGCACCTCCAAAAGTCAGTGAGGAGAGGGCTGGCCCCGTGGCCACCCAGCCCCAGGATTTCGGTTGCAGGACCTGTCAGGTGCTCAGTGCACTGAGACACCAGATCCCGAGCAAGGAGGGTGTGGGGAGGGGAGGCAGGGAGCTCTAAGAGTGGCAGTCAGCAAGAAGACCAGCAGGGCCTGTGCCCCCAACGAAACTGCGGCCCGTGCTCAGGGAGCATTGGGAGAGTCCACTTCGTGGTCCTGCCACAAGGAGTGACCTGCGCTGAACGACTCCAAACTGGGGGCAGGAAGGAGCGTGGTTGGACGGGGAAGGCTGATTGATGCTGGGAGCTGGAGTCAGCCATGCCCCTTCATACAAACATGTGCACACGAGAATACACACAGAAGTATGCATGCACACACCCACATGCCCACCCCTACACATGAGCACACACACACACGCACAGACATGCACACACATCTGGGGTAGGCCCCTGTGTACCGAACCCCTTGGCTGTCACTGGCCTGTCCCTCTGGGCACCCACCTCTGTGCGGGCTTTCATTGCCTTGTCCAGCCTCACCCATGTGGCCTCAACGCCGCTCCTGTGGACTTGACTCTGGGCCATGGAGCTGGGTAGGCGAGTTCCAGGGCACCTGCCAGCTCCCTCAGGGCCTGCACCCTGGCAGCCCCACACTCTGCCCTTTCTCCCGGAAGACCTTGAACTTCTCTTCCAGCATCTGCCAAAGGTGGGGCTGGAGAGGGTCAATGTGGATGGAATTCAGGCAGCTCCTAAAACTCACGAAAGGGCCAGCTGGCCCCAACAGCTCCCACATCCCTCAGCCCTGGTTCTAGAACTCTGCAGGGCATCTCCTGCCCCCTCAGCCCACCCAGCATCTACCCTACCCTCCGTTCCTCCATCCACTTTCCCAGCACGACTCACTTCCACACCCTCCAGGTCCTGCCCACACTGTCTCTGGAGAGGACCCGGGTTCAGGAAACCCAGGGCAGCCCCTGCTGTCTGCAGCCTGTGGAGGAGGCAAACCTGGGTCGGTGGATCAGGGAGCCTGGTCACAAAGCCCACTTAGCAGGGTCACTTTCCCAAGCCAGGGGCTCCCTACAACTGCAAGGGCGTTCTGGGAAGAGTTGAGCTGGGCTGAGGATGCCCTGCACAGCCCCAGGCTGACCCAGGTCACAGTACAAGCTACTGCGTTTCCAGCCCAGATGGAGCTTAGGCGAGATAACGATTTGCCCATGATCCTAGCCCAGAGGCTGGCCCGGAGTCTCAGGGGCCCTGCATTTGCTGCATGCAAGAACCATGGAGGGGTGCAGCTTCTACCTTTGAAGGGTGTGCAGTCTCCTCCAAACACACAGCATGCCTGGGTGGCACACAACGTGGCTACCTGCGGAGTGCCGGGCTTTAGAATGACCCCACCTGCTGACTCATGGGGATCCTCCAGAGGGTTTGCAAGCCAGTAAATCTTTCCAAGAGCAGGGAACCTCTTCTTTCTCCTGAGGAGCAGTTAGTGGGACTGAACCAGGCAACAGCCCAACACTTCCCAAGCAGGCCTCCTGGAGCATCTTTAGAGCAAGGGGTAAACTGCTAGTGATAATGGGCTCCTGGGAGGAGAGTTTGCAGAAAGGCCTGAAGCGCTGAGCAAGATCTCAGGATGGTGGCCCTCTGGGAGCTTAGGACAAGTTCTAAACCCAGCCAGGAAGCTGAAGGGCTTACCAGACAGAAGCTGAGGGGGAGGAATGAGAATGCTGGGATAACTGCTGACCCCCGCCTGGGGGCAGGGCTTCCTGGTTGGAGCTGTGGGAGCTGACTCAGGCCAGACCCCACCTGCTCTGAGACGCTGAGGCCACCCTCAAAGTTCACAGCCAACTGTCTCACGTGCTCGTCCATATCCAGGTGGGTGCCTGGGGGAGGGGGTGGCTTCGGCAAGTGCTGCCACCCCAGGCCCAGAGTCCCACCCTCAATGCCCGGGCCCTTGGCCACCATGCTGTCTCAGGAGAAAGTCACAAGCCTCCCAGATGCTGTGTCCCACTGGGTGGAGGCCCCCCTGAGGAGACATGGATCGCACCAATGAATCACACAATCTGCCTCTGACCCCTTGAGGCCTCGTCACCCCCCACTATCATCACCCCAGTGCCGCTTCCCACTCTGGACTAGAGTGCATAGGTATTAGCAAGAGATAAAACTCACAACACATGGAACCCAGGAACAGGAATGGGAATAGAGATACCAAAAGGGTAGGGGGAAGAGGGGTAGAGGATTGGAGGAAGGAGAACCGATAGCAATGAATGACATATAACTGCACACCCCTCGCAGGGAGAGGAGCAAGAGAAAGCTGAGGATAAAAGAGACAATGGTCGATGTGAGTTATGAAAATAATAACAATCTATAATCTATCAAGGAACCACGAGTGGGGGAGGAGGAAAAAAGGGGGAGCTGATCCCAAGGGCTCAATAGAAAGTAAATGTCTAGAAAAGAATGATGGCAATATACGTATGACTATGTCAGATACAATTGGTGTATGGATTGTAAAAAGAGTTGTAAAAGCCCCCAATAAGGACACACTGAGGATGATGAAATACACCACTGAAAACCTTATGCTAATCATTGATACACTGTCAGGTAGTGGAGGACTAGTAAAACTAGGCAGAACCTTGTCAGAGAGAGGACCAGATGACGAACACTTTTGGTCAGATTAAAGGGGAGGATCAGTGACAAAGAGCCAGGCCGTTTGCAGGATGCATGGCCATGGGAGCTGCAACGATGGGTTCAAACATCAGAAAGAAATGAGGGTGGTCCAGGACTGGCAAGCCTTTCCTTGTCCTGTACATTGGGGTTGCTTTGAAACAGACCAACTGGACAGCACCTACCAACAAGACCAACCGAGGAAGAGGAAGCCACTATGGTCCCAGAAACAGACATCACTAGGACGTGTCAGGAGACTTTTATAAAGGTAACCAATGGCCTGGCCCTTCATCACAGAAAGCTGGGGAGGCACCATTGTCCTGGTTTACCAGACGTTCCCCAGATAAATTACTGTCCAACTGCCCATAGGAAGGAGAAATACCTATAGACATGACGGAAGGGAGGTTCACTCCGCTATGGGAATGTGCTAATCTGTGCACTGAAATGTTGAAATCCACAGACACACGTGTATAAAAGAGAGTTGTAATTAAATATTAAATGCACATCAAGAAAACTTCCCTAAAAGATCTTTTTAATCTCATAAGCCCACCATTATGCCATAGGCCCCCCAGAATTCACAACCATCTACAAAGGAGATGGAAATGAGGCTGACTGCTATTAAGAGCAAAGTCAGAGAAAGCAAAATAATCTCATATTTGGTGGGCATCTGCATATAGCTGGGGAGCACCCAAAGCTGTTTCACATAGATAATGTGGCTTCTGCTCAGATATGTCTGAGTGTACGTGAGGTTTGGAAGGAGTAGCATTTAACTGGCTAAGGCATCATCTCACTTTACTGAATTTCAAAATCAAGATGCTCAAGAACTTGCAATGCTAAAGTGACCAATGCATGAATCATTCCGCCCTTCAATTAACACCACCTGTGCAACTTGGACATTTGGCGTGATAAGCTAAGAATATGAGTGAGCATAACCTGTTGTGAAAACCAGGAAGATACAGAAAGCTCCACTGTTTAATGTAATTATTGTATACGGGAACATGCAGGATGTAAAATTTCCCATCAACAACTGATGATGGAAAATGATAATGCTCCTTAACCCACCCCCCCAAAAAAAAAACTCATGTGGAGGCACTCTAGAAATGAAAAACGTAATCTGCGTGAGGCAACACTGAAGTCAGCCTATGAAACGCGGCATGTTAAGATTCCCTTCCCATTCAAATAGTTGAAAATCTAAGGCATGAGCTGAGAATAGTAAAACTGTTTGATGCTCCATAATCGGTGCAGGGGAAACACCAGAATAATTGCCTCTTCCTTAATATACTTGAATCTGCTGGAGTTACATTTGGATGTGAGATATGGGAAACTGTTTGAATTACAATAGTATGGAAGTAAAAACAATTTTACACTGTGAGAAGCTCAAGTGTTTTCATTGGAATCAGTTGTCTGAATGACACCCACCTGGAGCTTTTTTTTTTTTTTTCTTCAGTTTTAGCTTATGATTCTGTGTCTTCTCTTCTGCAGGCTAGGTTTTCAGGGTATTGACTGCTCTTTCTAGACTTTTGACAAACCTTTTGTCTGCATGTTTAAGGTCTGGTGCTGGCTGCACTTTTGCCTATGGGAAGGAGAGGGACACAGAATCAAAGGGTTTATTCAGATGGTCTATGTGTCCTAACGTAGAAGTCAGACAGAACAGTCTGGTTACTGTAGTTGCCATCTGCCTGGGACTGGGTTTTGCCTGCAGAAGAATGATAGGGATAAAAGTGATGCAAACAGAAGCAAGCATCTTTAATATTTTGATGCGTTCAGACTCCAGCCTAGACACTGATCCTTTCTGGGGACATTATATGCAGTCTCCCCTGACTCCAAAACAGTTCTGAGGAGTCGGTGATTGTGACTGAGTAGGAGGGCTCACTGTCTAGATATCACACGTCGTAGGTTCACATGAGGGCTATTCCACATCAAGCGGTGTCTTAGTGTGCCTCAATCAATTTTTCCACCCAAATCCCTAGGATTCTGAAGTTCCTAGTACCCTGTGTCCTGCAGTCCCTTTTACCCAATAACCCTGGTGTTTATACTTTATAACCACATTTTCATTTGTGGAGATTAAAAAAATTTTTTTATTAAATAATGTGGTTTATGGAAATTGAAAAAATAAGCCATTAGAAACTTATTTGTCTGAAAAAAATAATGCCAGTTTGCAAGGAAATGTCTGGATAGGCTGAGTAGGCAATAATAGAGCCGGCTCAAAGTTGGCAGTCAAGCACTTGCTTCATTGAATGTATGTCACTATCCACAGAGTTGGAAGTAAATTGGCGTCATGAAACAGGTTCCTGAAAGGTCCCCAAATCACTATTCCAAGGATTTAAGCCATACTTTCCCCCATTCCATTTAACCTCCAGATCATTCAAGCTTTTAAAAAACAGGTCAATATCACATTAAGTACATCAGCCCACAACTCAATTGGCTCATATCAGTTCAAAGACCCAGAAAACACAATATCTGAGTTGTTCTGTATTATAGTTATGATGAGCTGCATTATGACCATCTGCTTCTCTTTCTTTTTTTAGATAGTTTACCATAAGTAGCATGCACTCATGCTATACCACACACCTCTGATGCCATTGTAGCTGTAAGTTTATATCCAATATATTCAAGACCCACAGACTGATGACGGTGAGATATGTAAAACCAGGGGGTGGGAGTCCCCCATCCAGAGATTTTTCATTTTTTTTAATATTAACTAAGACACTCAATATTGGTTTCTCTTGTTAGTTTTTAAAAAAATTTTTAAAAGATGCTCAGTTACTGTTTTGTTGGGGTTTTTATATTTTGTGTTTGTTTTTATATTTACCTCTTTTGTATAGGTAGGGAATTTATAGGGAAATATGTACTGTATGGAATAAATTTTAAGCACTAAAATATATTTTATTTTAAATAAATTAACGGATCTTTGATCTTACAGCTAAATCACTGATTTTATATATATGCAGAGCCGACTTAAAGGATGAAAGAAAATTCTATCAAGGGTGTTACTTTTGACTTCAAAGCCTTTTAAATAAAGTCTTTTAACTACCTGTGGAAAAAAATATAAGAAAAAAAAAGCTAGAATCATGAGGTATTTGACTTCGGTCAGGACTGCCTCTTGACAAAATCGTCGGGATGGGATCGGACATAACTGAGAACTGAGTACCTTTCATCCAAACAGTTACTGTGGGGTAGATTCCAAGTCATGGAACTACCAGGTGTGCAGAGCCAAACTGAACCGAGTGATATAGGGCCTGCTAGGCTGTGTGAGGTTACAAAAGCAGACCACCAGGTCTGCCTTCTGAGATACCACGATGTGGGTTCAGATGATCGTTTAAGTTATGAATTGAGCACTTTACTGTTTGTGCCACCCAGAGATGGCATGGATGAAAATAGCTTTTCACTGTTTAGTGTCTTTCCCAAACGGAAACGGGTGCTTACTTGTGTCCTGCCTTTTCTTATATTACTTGGGTTAGTCTGAGTACATTAGAGAAATAAATCCACTGAAACTGAAATGTATAAAATAGAGCTTTAGATAAAGGGTAAATGCACATGGAGAAAAAATCCCAAACCTGTGCAGCTCAAGTCTACAAGTCCAACATTAGCGCATATGTCACACCCCAATCCACTATGTCCTCCTCCATCTTAACAAACACATGCAGTGATGGTAGCTGCAGGTGGAAAGAACTGCCCATCTGGGTTTCTGAGGTTGTTAACTCTTTACTGGAATTAAAAGCGCCTTTGGTGCGACTGGAGCGGCTGTTGTTTGTAACCACTCAGCCACGAGGGCTCCATCTCCTTGTGCAGGACTACTCGTGATTTATTATCTACTCCAATGCCGATCAAAGGGTGGTACATGGGTCGGTGATAATCTGTGACCTGTTTAAAATCTGTCCATTTGTGGCTAGGTACAGAAAGGAAGGTCAGGGTGCAGGTCACTGCTCTGTCATGTAAAGGGCAAAGCCGCAGCAGGGTTTCTAGAGTAAGGACACACTGAGGATGATGAAATACACCACTGAAAACCTTATGCTAATCATGGAACCACTGTCAGGTAGTGGAGGACTAGTAAACCAAGGCAGAACCTTGTCAGAGAGAGGGCCAGATGACGAACCCTTCTGGTCAGATTAAAGGAGAGGGCCAGTGACAAAGAGCCAGGCCGTTTGCAAGACGCATGGCCACGGGGGCTGCAAAGATGGGTTCAAACATCAGAAAGATATGAGGGTGGCCCAGGACTGGCAGACTCATAGTGACCCTATAGGACAGGGTACAACTGCCCCTGTGGGTTTCCCAGACTGTCACTCTTGACAGGAGTCGACACCCTCATATTTCTCCCAAGGAGTGTCTGGGGGTTTAAGACTACTGTCTTTGTGGTTAACAGCCCAAAAGTACCAGGGCCTCTAGAACTGCAGAATCCCAGGTCCCACCCTGAACCCACAAAATCAGAATCTGCCTCCCACCCTGATTTCCAGGAACCTGGGTAAGTGCATGCATGTGAAAGTTTAAGAAATGCTGCCTTAGAAACCATTACTTTCCTGATCAACTTCCTCCTGCCAGGGGTGCAGAAATGGAATTCCATTGGGCCATGCTCCCCTAGAAGCATATTGAGGTCTCAGTGCTCCTATATCCTGCCTGTCGTCCAGATTTCCTGATTCTCACCTGGACTGTGGTCCCTACAGAAGGGTATTGGTGAGTCCTCAGTATGAACAGCCCCAAATTAGGTCTAGAGACACAGCTCCCATTTCAGAGTAGTAGAATCCACAGTTTACTGTAGAATTAATGACTTTTACTGGCTTGGGGTAGGGTCTAGTGGGAAACGTGTTTCAGCAAGAGATAATATGTATTCCAGATGTACACAATGAGTTTGTCTTGAGACATATTTATGCCTGTAGTTGTTATGGAGTCTCTTTATATCCCATGCAATGTTAATCTTTTTGAAAATTTATATTTGCTTTTTATTACCCAGATATATAAGTGATTTATAGCTAGGTCTGATGGATTGGAATCAGATGACCAAGCCTGGATTAACCATGGGTCCTGGTGACCATTATTCAGTTCTTTCTGTTAATGATATTTTCACCTGAGTGAATGCATTCAAGACTTTTCTTCTCTTAAGATAAATAAGCAGGTGGGTATCATTTTGCTATGCTGGCACTTCCTTGTGCTGTTTTAAGTTCACCCAGCAATTTTTAAAAAGACAGACATATTGAAACTGTCATACACTGAATAATTCACGTGGAAAAATGGGGGGAGTGCTAAATAGAGGTGACTCGTGGTACAGTCTTATTTACTGCTTGTTAGAAGGTACTGTGATCTTGTATACATAAACACTAGAAACCAGAAGAGAGGAAATGGTGGCTCCATGGCACAATTCTCACTAGTCATGAAGGAAATTTGGGTTTGATTCTTGGCCAGTGTGCCTCCTGTTACAGCTACCACCTATCTGCTAGTGGAGGCTGGCATATTACTATGATGCTGAACAGATTTCAGCAATGGTTTCAGCCTACAGTCAGACTAGGAGGGAAGGCCTGGTGACCTCCTTTCAGACATCAGCCACTGAAAACCCCCCAGCTGACAAGGGGTCAAATCTACAACCCACTGAAGGAACGGGGCAGGACCAGTGGGCATTGTGTTCTGTAGCGCATGGAGACCGCATGAGTCAGGAGCTGACTGACTTGAAGGCAATGGGCCGCAGCACTCTCTCGGAAGGCAGTGTTTGGAGCACATAGGTGTCCTTCATGTGGCCCCATGATCATCAAGCCTAAGTCGCACAACCAACTCCGGGAAATGAAAGATACCCAGGGTACCAGGAATATTTGAAGGACCTGGTGTAAATTGGTTCAGTCCAGGGGAGTTCTGGAAGCCACCGAGGTAAGCTTCCTGCTGAAACCACTAACTTAGCCCAGTGCAAGTGGATGGGTGTCTGCGCATGCACCCAGGCACCATTAGTGTTTTGTTGTTGTTGTTGTTGCTGCTGCTGCTGTTCACGTCCATAGAGTCGATGCCAATTCACAGTGAGCCTATATGACAGGGTAGAATTCCCCCTGTGAGTTTCTGACACTGTGACTCTTTATGGGAGTAAAAAAAGCCTCATCTTTCTCTTGAGGAGTGGCTGGTGGTTTTGAATGGTTGATCTTGCTGTTAGTCCATTGCGTAACCAGGTGCTGTCAATTTGGTTCCAACTCATGACCACTCTATGTGCAGCAGAACAAAACAGCACGCTTCCCTGCGCCATTCTCACAGCCATTCCTACATTTGAGCCACTGTGTCAACCCATCTTGTGGAGGTTTGTCCTCCTTTTGGCTTGGCCAAGATGCTGCCCTTCTCCAGGGACTGGTCCCTCCTGATAACACCCAAAGTACATGAAGCCAAGTGTCACCATCCTCGCTTCTAAGAATCAATCTGGCTGTAGTTCTTCCAACATAGATTTGTTTGTTCTCCTAGAAGTTCTTTGATGTATTCAATATTCCTCACAAGGACCGTATTTCAAATGCATCAATTCTTCTCTTGGGACTTCCTTATGCATTTTCCAGCTTCCACATGAAAATAATCATGCCTTGAGTCAAGATGCTCCTGGGTTCTTAAGGTGACAAATTTTCTCAATGCAATTTGTCCAGTGATTTCTTGACAGATGTTTCCATGAGCGCTGGTTGTGGATTGGTCCAAGTAAGATGAAATGCTTCACCATTTCTATCTTTTCTCTGTTTCTCATGTTGCTTATTGGTCTAGTGGTGAAGATTCTTGTTCTCTTAACTTCGAGTTGTAATCCATACTGAAGACTATCATCTTTGAACTTCATCAGTAAGTGCTTCTACTCCTCTTCCCTTGCAGCAAGCAAGGTGAGTCGCCTGCATATCTCAGGTTGTTCTCAAGTCTTCCTCCAATCCTGAAATCTCCAATTCAGCCATTCAAAACTCAAAACAACTCAATGCCATGGAAGTCAGGTCAATTCTGACTACAGCAACCCTGTAGGCCAGGGAAGAACCTCCCGGAAGGTTTCCAAGACTGTAATCTTTCTCACTTGGGATAGCTGGTGAATTCCAAGTGCCGTCCTATTGATTAGCAGTCATGCTTAACCAAGACCCTACCTGGATTCCAAGCGTGACCTAGCAGCCACAGTTTTCTTCCGAGACCAATGGGGTTGTTAGGTGTGAATTCTCGACCCACGGTGGTCCAGCAGACCTGCTCAGTATTCACCCAGGTGCAAAATCCATCAAGAGGATGCATTGTCATTACTTTTTTAATCATGTAACACACCCAGGTGTAGCAGCAACCCAACTTTCTAATATCTCCCTGGTTTTGATAAATATGTCACATTCCCTGATAACTCTTCCAAATCCTTTAATATCCCGCAGCTCAGTCCCTGATGTCTGGCTGTAACAAAATGTGTGAAGGGAGACCAAATGCCAATAAATTCTCCCTGTCTGCCTCAACTCAGCACATAATCAGCTCCAAGGTAAATGCATGGTAAGTCAGCTATGCGCTGGCGGGGTGGGGAAGAGGGTGGGATGAACCCCCTTTCAGTTTTGTCTTCTTATGGAGCTGACCAAAAGGACTTCTAATTTCAGTCTATTAGGAGAGTGAGAGTTAGGGTTTCCCCCTCACCCCCATTTTTTTCCTTTCCCTTTTTGTCCCTTTCCCCTTGGAAGATCAGCCTGCTCTGCTGTTCTGAAAGGGTTGTCTGCTTTATGCTTCACTCTCCACTCCATTAAATCACCTTTCCTCCATTAAATACAGGTCTTCAGGGTGGTCAGAGAGCTTCGCTCTGAGGGATGATGTTATAATGAGGACGACATGTATGAAATATCATTTTTCAGCTCAATCCCAGGCAGACCACGGGGAAGCATCAATGGGGAGGGGGAGAGGTGTACCTCACTTTAGACAAGAGTCAGGCTTCTGAGAGGGCAGTCTCAACCTGGATGGCTGCAGAAGGCTTCTTTACCTCAATCACTCATTCATTCAAACAGCTTGCTACTTACTTATTAAGTGCCAGGCCTGTGACTCTTTCAGTGAACAAAAGAGACAAAAATCCCTCTTCTGTCAAGAAGCTTCCATACACAGAGGCATTCAAACCCTTCCTGGGGAATGTGTTTAAAGTCCAATTTACATGAAAGCAGAGGAAGAGCCTGATGTGAGGGACTTCAGACACCCACACACACAAATCATCCAGGAGACACTATTCACTGGAGTTAAATAATTTTTGATTTTTTTCCCCATGAGCTCTCTTTTTTTTTTCTTTCTGAGAGCAATTGTCCTTGGAAGCGATTAGCTGTTATCACTGTCTAACACCTTAGTGTGTATTTATTAATTGGCTCCTTTTCCTGCCTAGATAGGAGGGGCCTCCAGGGCTGCTAAAAGACAGAAAAATCCCCAAAAGGCAGCAACAAGAGATGCAGAAGACAATTGTGGCCCGTGTTTCTCATTTGAGTCTCTGGGGGGCCATTTGGTAAAGATGCAGATTACACACACACACTGCCCGCCGCTCCCACCCAATATGGCCCTACTAAATAAGGATCCTACCCCACCATCTGTCCGGGAGCCCCTGAACTGGCCCTTCCCATGAAACAAGCCAGGGCCATTGAAAGTGAATCTTTAGGCAAAAGACCAGTGACTTAGGCTTTCCAAACCAGGATAAAGCCCATTTGCTAAGCACTTGCATATTAAAACCAAAAGGTTGATGCTTCAAACCCACCCACAGGTTCCTAAGAAAGCAGGCCTGCCAATCTGATACTGAAAGGTCACAGTCTTGAAAAGGATCCCTGGTGACATATTGTCCTGCTACCCATAAGGCCAGCAGTTCAAAACTACCAGCTGCTCTGAGAGAGAGAGCTGAGGCTTTCTACTGTAAAGATGTGTAGTCTCAGAAACCTACCAGGGCAATTATACTCCGTTGCCATGAGTCAGAATTGACTCAATGGCAGTAAGTGAGTGGATGGGCTGGAATTGATTTACACCAACTAACACCAAGAACAACTATTTTGGGCGGCAGTGCCATTCTTCTCCTTTATCTAGCATCTGAACTCTCAGCGTCATTAACAATTTAGACAACAGACAAATAATAATAAACTACAGAAGGATAAAGAAAAGCTAACAAAGTTACTTCTGTTTGAGGTTTAGTTGTGTTTTTAGCAAAAAATATGAAATATGAAGGGACTTGCTGAAATTAAATATAAACCTATTTTGCAACCCCAAGTCTTTCTTGCCAAAAAATAATGTCTCACAATAGGAATGGCCTCTGCACTGCCAAGAAAGCATGGCTTCTGTGTTGGATAAGATCAAGATAGCTATAATACCCTGTATTGAGATCACAAAAGAATGTAATGCA
Organism: Tenrec ecaudatus; assembly: GCF_050624435.1. Lineage (NCBI taxonomy): Eukaryota > Metazoa > Chordata > Mammalia > Afrosoricida > Tenrecidae > Tenrec > Tenrec ecaudatus. Next base: position 96,323 of record NW_027459550.1, on the reverse strand, counting down.
GTGCCTTGTAGACAGTCTCATGTACATACACAAAATATTTTCTAAGAGTCTTCAGGAGGCTGTGCTACAGCCTAAGTAGGCTGAATTGCAGCCTAAAACAGAGAGAGATCCATCTCAAAGAGATGTGGGGATAGGCTTTCATAAAATGGAGTGCATCATGTAATCCAATGCAAGGGAAACCCAGTAAGTTTGGGAAGGAACTGCATTGGCTTGGACTAAACAGCCAGAGATTGTGCCACATAAAAAGAAGGAAGACAATTGATAAAGCAACCCAGACATTATTGTGGAAAAGGAAAAGAGATTAGAAGACAATCAAAAGCTACAAGGAACCTCTCTCAGGGAGAATGTCCTGTGGCTTCAACTTGTGTGCTCTGGGGGATATTTGGCAGTCACATATAAAATTGTGTATTCAATTTAATCCCTTTAAGGGATTTATTCATGGGCCGTCACCCCAACTATCCTGACAAAAAAATCTATCTTGAAAATCACCCTGCAGTGAGGAAGTTAAAGGTAAGAACATGGTACGATCACATGGAGGAAAATTGGGGAGCCAATGCAACAGCAAGAACCAAGGCCCTAGACCTACGAACCAAAGCAAACCCGTCTTGCCCGGTCTTGCTGCCTTAGCAGCTTTGGTCAATGCCATGTGGAGCGGAGTTGAGCTGCCCTGGTCAAACCTTCCTCAAATTACAGAATTGTGAGCAAATAACACACTGAGTGGGATTGAAAGTCACTAGGCAGCAGTAGGTAAGTAAAACATATGGGTCTACTATTACCTATCTGTAAAAAGTCTTTGGCAACTGGTTTATGGAAGACCCAGGCCCTGATTACCTCCCATAAACGTGTATTCTTTATCATAGCCACGGACGCTCATGAAAACATGACAGTTGTGCTCAGGAGAGGAAAAGGCGGGATAAGAACTGAGAAAGACGGTCATGTGACCTGGATATTGCTCGAACACTCCATTCTCCTCGGTGTCTTGGAAGAAGTAGAGGGATGAGAACCTAAAGCTGTAAACATTGTGTGGATTAGAAACATGTTAAGTTTGGGGTGAGGGCAGAAGGTGCAGTTTTAGTCCTATAAAGAGTTCCAGTCTCTAAAACCCACATGGGGAGTGTTACCCTGTCCTGTAGGGTCACTGTGAGTCTAAAGGGATTCAACAGCAGTGAGGTTATTTGTTTTTAGATTCGTTGGCTGATTTGTTTCATGGCTGAGGAAAGTGGAACCCAGAGAGGTGAGATGCCTTGCCAAGGATATACAGTGAACGACTGGCAAAGCCAGGGTGGGAACCCAGGCCACCCACTCTGGAGTCTGGCCCTCCCCGACTTTTGACCCAGCCTCTCAGGAGCTCTGATTTATCACAAGTAATTTTCCCCGATGTATTTCGTCATCCTCAGTGTGTCCTTAGTCTAGAATCCCTGCTACGCGCTTTGCCCTTTACATGACATTGCTGGAATTGGAAATAGCAGTGACCTGCACTCTGACCTTCTTTTCTGTACCTAGCTACAAATGGACAGATTTTAAACAGTTCACAGTTTATCACCGGCCCATGTACCACCCTGGGAGCAGCATTAGGGTAGATAATAAATCACGAGTAGTCCTGCACAAGGAGATGGAGCCCTCGTGGCTGAGTGGTTACAAACACCAACCGCTCCAGGTGCAAAAAAGGCGCTTTTAATTCCAGTAAAGAGGTAACAACCTCAGAAACCCAGATGGGCAGTTCATTCCGCCTGTAGCCAACCTCACTGCATGTGTTTGTTAAGATGTTGGAGGACACAGTGGATTGAGGTGTGACAAATGCGCTGATGTTGGACTTGTAGACTTGGGCTGCACTGGTTTGGGATTTTTTCTCCATGTACTCTAATGTACTCAGACTAACCCAAGTAATATAAGAAAAGGCAAGACACAAATAAGCACCCGTTTCCGTTTAGGAAAGTCACTAAACAGTGAAAAGCTATTTTCCTCCATGCCATCTCTGGGTGACACAAACAGTTAAGTGCTCAATTCATAACTTAAACGATCATCTGAACCCATACCGTGGTACCTCAGAAGGCAGACCTGGTGGTTTGCTTTTGAACCCTCACAGAGCCTTGCAGCCCCTATCTCACAAGGTTCAGTTTGGCTCTGCACACCTGGTAGTTCCATGACTTGGAATCTACCCAACAGTAACAGTTTGGATGCAAGTATACTCAGTCCTGAGTTATGACCGGCCCCATCCTGACGATTCTGTCATGAGGCAGTTCTGACCGAAGTCAAATACCTCATGATACTAGCTTTTCTTTTCTTATTTTTTTCCACAGGTAGTTAAAAGACTTTATTAGGAAGGCTTTGAAGTCAAAAGTAACACTCTTGATAGAATTTTCTTTCATCCTTTAAGTCGGCTCTGCAAATATATAATCAGTGATTTAGCTGTAAGATCAAAGATACGTTAATTTATTTAAGATAAAATATATATTAGTTCTTAAACTTTATTCCATAAAGTACATATTTCCCTATAAATTCCCTACTTATACAAAAGAGGTAAAAAATAAAAACAAACACAAAATATAAAATCCCCAACAAAACAGTAACTGGGCATCTTTTTAAAAATTGTAAAAAACTAACAAGAGAAACTAATGTGTGTATTTGTTAATATTAAAAAAAGTGAAAAATCTCTGGATGGGGGACTCTCACCCCCTAGCTTTATATATCTCACCTTCATCAGTCTGTGGGGCTTGAATACTATGGATATAAACTTACAGCTACAATGGCATTAGAGGTGTGTGGTATAGCATGAGTGCATGCTACTTATGATAAACTTTCTAAAAACAGAAAGTGAAGCAGACGGTCATAATGCAGCTCATCATAAGTGTAATACAGCACAACTCAGAGATTGTGTTTTCTGGGTCTTTGAACTGATATGAGCCAATTGAGATGTGGGCTGATGAACTGAATGTGAAATTGACCTGTTTTTTAAAAGCTTGAATGATCTGGAGGTTAAATGGAATGGGGGAAAGTATGGTTTAAATCCTTGGAATAGTGATTTGGGGACCTTTCAGGAACCTGTTTCATGACGCCAATTTACTTCCAACACTGTGGATAGTGACACACATTCAATGAAGCAAGTGCTTGACTGCCAACTTTGAGCCGGCTCTATTACTGCCTACGCAGCCTCTACAGACATTTCCTTGCAAACTGGCATTATATTTTTTTAGCCAAGTAAGCGTCTAGTGGCTTATTTTTTCAATTTCCATAAACCACAGTATTTAATAACAATTTTTAATCTCCACAAATGAAAATGTGGTTATAAAGTATAAACACCAGGGTTATTGGGTAAAAGGGACTGCAAGACACAGGGTACTAGGAAATTCAGAAGCCTAGGGATTTGGGTGGAAACACTAATTGAGGCACACTAAGACACCGCTTGACGTGGAATAGCCCTCATGTGGACCTACGACGTGTGATATCTAGGCAGTGAGCCCTCCTACTCAGTCACAATCACCGACTCCTCAGAACTGTTTTGGAGTCAGGGGAGACTGCATATAATGTCCCCAGAAAGGATCAGTGTCTAGGCTGGAGTCTGAACGCATCAATATATTAAAGATACTTGCTTCTGTTTGCATCACTTTTATCCCTATCATTCTTCTCATGCAGCCAAAACTCAGTCCCAGGCGGATGGCAACTACAGTAACCACACTGTTCTGTCTGACTTCTACGTTAGGACACATAGACCATCTGAATAAACCCTTTGATTCTGTGTCCCTCTCCTTCCCATAGACAAAAGTGCAGCCAGCACCAGACCTTAAACCTGCAGACTAAAGGTTTGTCAAAAGTCTAGAAAGAGCAGTCAATACCCTGAAAACCTAGCCTGCAGAAGAGAAGACACAGAATCAAAAGCTACAACTGAAAAAAAAAAAAAAAGCTCCAGGTGGGTGTCATTCAGACAACCAATTCCAATGAAAACACTTGAGCTTCTCACAGTGTAAAATTGCTTTTACTTCTATACTATTGTAATTCAAACAGTTTCCCATATCTCACCTCCAAATGTAACTCCAGCAGATTCAAGTATATTAAGGAAGAGGCAATTATTCTGGTGTTTTCTCCTCACCGATTATGGAGCATCAAACAGTTTTACTATTCTCAGCTCATGCCTTAGATTTTCAACTATTTGAATGTGAAGGAAATCTTAACATGCCGCGTTTCACTGGCTGCCTTCTGTGTTGCCTCACCCAGATTTACGTTTTTCATTTTGAGAGTGCCTCAACATGGTTTTTTTTTTGTTTGTTTTTTTTGGTCAAGGGGCATTGTCATTTTCCATCTTCAGATCCATATGGGAAATTTTACATCCTGCATGTTCCCGTATACAATAATTACATTAAACAATGGAGCTTTCTGTATCTTCCTGGTTTTCACAACAGGTTATGCTCACTCATATTGTTAGCTTATCATGCCAAATGTCCAAAATGCACAGGTGGTGTTAATTGAAGGGCGGAATGATTCATGCATTGGTCACTTTAGCATTGCAAGTTCTTGAGCATCTTGATTTTGAAATTCAGTAATGTGAGATGATGCCTTAGCCAGTTAAATGTTACTCCTTCCAAACTTCACGTACACTCAGACATATCTGAGCAGAAGCCACATTATCTACGTGAAACAGCTTTGGGTGCTCCCCAGCTATATGCAGATGCCCACCAAATATGAGATTATTTTGCTTTCTCTGACTTTGCTCTTAATAGCAGTCAGCCTCATTCCATCTCTTTTCTAGATGGTTGTGGATTCTGGGGGGCCTATGGCATAATGGTGGGCTTATGAGATTAAAAAGATCTTTTAGGGAAGTTTTCTTGATGTGCATTTAATATTTAATTACAACTCTCTTTTATACACGTGTGTCTGTGGATTTCAACATTTCAGTGAACAGATTAGCACATTCCCATAGCGGAGTGAACCTCCCTTCCGTCATCTGGTCCCAAGTATTCTTGATATTGGTCAGGAGTGTTACCTGGAGTTGTCTCAGCAGGCTTCCTGCCATGGGCATTAGAGCTACCACAGTGGTCAGCACAGCAGTTCTCGCTGACCAGGCACTGCAGTCCTTATCCAGGCTCCTGTCCTCACTTCTTTCTTCACTTGGTCCAGAGCTGATGGGTCCTTAGCACTCCTGCAGGTCAGCTTTCTCCCTGAGGTTAGTTTTATGTCTGGACTCACACTGACTCTCCCTCACTGTGAAAAACTTTGGAGGTAGAGAGTGCTACAACTTGAAGACAATCTGAATTGGGTACAGTGGAAGGAAGTATGATCTATAGATATAGATAATTATATAGATATTATATTGAGATATATTCCGCAATAAAATACTGATTAAGAAAGAAATCTGCCTGAAAGACAATGAAGGTATTGAACAGAGTGTAGGCTTCACTCTTTCCACATGAAGAGAAAGATACTTAAAGCAGACTTCTATTCAAAATAATTGAAGCAAGAAAGTAAAAGTTATTTGTCCCATGTAAAGGAGGGAATTGTCAAGTCAATTCTTTTTGATGGGTGTCTGTGATGTGTGTGATAGGAAAGCTTACAGCTGTTGGCAATTGTTGAACATGATGATAATCTAAGGCCACTGAGTCATTCATGAAAAGAATTGTTGAAAATTTATTTTGTTGCCTATACATGTACCATGAGAAAAATAAATTAAAAATGAAAGATAATTTCTTCATGCATAATCAGAAACTGATGGAAAGTTTTGCTGGTACAACACTTCAAAACACTAGCTAAAATATTGAGCTGGAAAAGAGATTATGATATAAGCCAGAAATTTGAAATTTAAAAATTGTTAGCAATGGAATAGTCTTTATTTAATATTTAATTATTTTCTCATTTTTTTTCTCCAAAACAATTTTATTTGGTGCTTATAATCATATCAATTCTTAGTTTAAGTGCATCAAGCAGCATTGAACAATTGTTACCAGAATCAGTTTCAAAACACCCCCTTCCTTCTTGAACTCCTTGGCATTAGCTCCCTTTTATCCCCGCCACGCCCTACTGTAGGCCCCAGAATCTCTTATTCTCTTTGCTATCTCGATGTGTTCATCAATTCTGGGTGTCATCTAATGTAAAACAGATAAACAAAGAACAAAATTTCAAGAATGTTACCGCCCATGACAAAAATACATCTGAGATAAACCCAAATAGGAATTGGAAATTGAAGAAGCAGGCAGTCCAAGTGCAGTCTGCTGCCCTTCCCCAGAGTCCATCACAGACCCAGGTGTGCTTAGGACCAAATGTGTCAGGCTGGCTACTGGAATGTGATGACCTTGCTGTCTGACTGCCTTTCCCAAGGCTTCTGGATCTAAAAATACTCTTTAGTAGCTGGCATCCTACAACATACCTACCTTCTTCTGAACATAAGCCAACATTCCCCAAACTGATTGTTACATAAATTACATGGAATATACAAAACAACAACAACAAAACCATATCACTGCCTTCCAGTAGATTCCACCGTATAGCACAGCCTTCCAGTAGATTCCACCTTATAGCACAACCTTATTTCTCTATCTCTGCTGTTGAGGAGGGAACACTGTTCTTCACTTTCAGCACAAAGGAGGGATGCTTGCAAACCTCCATTCCTGCACTGGCCACAGTGTGAAACCACTGGCTGTGGAGACTGGTGCCCATTCCTGATGATGAGCCGGCTCTGTCTCTTCTCTCTGTGAGAAAACTATTGCATCCAATGCCTGTGAATAAGGTGTGCTTTTTCTGGTGACCTCAGACATTGGTTGAACGGAAATATTCTGTTAAGTCGTCCTTACACTATAAAAGAAGGGGAAAATGCAAATGGATGGAAGAATAAGGTTATTTTTATCAAGCTATTTTGTAAATTGAAGCACAACCAGAAAAAATATCTTTAAAAGGAAAACCATGAACATGTTAATAAATATAAACAATATCATAAATGATGTCACAGAAAAGATGAGATTATTAACCTAAAAACACAATGTAGGAAATTCTATGAAGACCATGGTAATGGGAAAAAGAACAATTCCTGACAATAGTATTAAATATGTTTAAACAAAATACAGAAAATAAACTAATGGACATAAGCAACCAAAATAAGATTCAAATTGGAAACACAATTAACGTAACTCACTGGCACTGACTCATAGTGACTGTCTAGAGTAGAGTAAATCTGCCTCTTAGAGTTTTAGGCACTGTAAAACTTTTTTAATTGAGAAATTGGCAATTTTATTATGAAATATATAATAGATAATATTATATCGATGTTAGATTTCTTATTTAATTTTCAATATTATTTTGTTAAAATAATTTTTGAAAGTATTCAAAATAAAAATATTTTAAAACATTTTTTCAAAACTAATATGTTTTAACATTTTATTTCTTTCAAACAAAAACCCTTTTATTAAGACCTAATCCAGACATCATCCCATTCTACAGTTAAATTGTATCCAGCAGTGTTTTAGAGTTAGAAAACATGTTTTTTTCCTTCTTCAACTCCTATTAACTCCCCCATCTCTCTTGCTGAAACCCCCAGGAACCCTTATTCTGTGGAGTCACCCACCCTGTGCTTCATACATTAAGAAACATATAAAAATATATGAGGATCAAAAGTGCTACCAACAATAACAAAACACAGCAGAAATAATCCCTTAAATTTGTAAAAATCACATAAAATGTTAAAACCCAGATTCAGCACAAAATTCATAAAAGGAGAGATCAAGTGAAAAGTTTTAACCATCAAAGTCAGATGTGTCACTCTGAAATTCTATAGTCATCTCTCCAATACTCTCTGATCACCAGTTTTTCCACCCCTCAGTTACGGTCAGAGGGAAATCACAGGAGGTGTATTCCCTGTGGAGATCCTGCAAATGTATTTTGAGCTTCCACTGTCATCCATGGCCTTCTGCATGCCAGAATCTCACAAGTTAAGCTCTGATACTATTTAAAAATTTTTGTTTTTTAAGCTCTGATACTATTGGCTTCTTTGGATTTGGATTATATAATTTACATTCCTTGTAAATCTTTTTAAAGCTTCATCTGTCTCCCTTGGAGTGGCTGATGCTTTTGAACTGCTTACCTTGTACTTAGCATCCCAATGTGAAATCCACTATGCCACCAGGGTAGTGGAGTTGTAAATAACCTTTATTTGCATATATTATATATTAGTTATTTATTATACTTTGTTCTCCTGATTGAAAAACATATAGCTGTAATTTAATTAGGACTGGTACATTTATTACATTTTAAATGTTAAATAATTTTAAAATTATTTAACATTTAAAATTTTAAAAAACGGTTTCGGATTATTTTAGGTAATTACACTTAGCTGACCATTCTGCACCTCAGGCCATCAAAGATGCTGGGTGTTTTTGAGTCACTTTTACTCATGAAGACTTACAGCAAATAAGTAAACTTCCAAGTCCTGAACCATCCTCACTTGCTCTTAAGTTTGATACCATTTTTGCAGCCACTCTGTCTGTGCTTCTAACTGAGCGTTTTCCTCTGTTTTGCTGACACTCTACCAAACAGGATGTCCTTTCTCTAGGAACCAGTTCCCCTGATCACAGATTCAAAATACGTGTGAAGTCACACTATTCTCAGTTCTAAAAAGCATTCTGAGATATGAGTGTGGAATGTCCTCCTCTTATGACACATTTGCTTTCTTTTGGAAATCAAAGTTTTCATTCCAACAAGCGTTCACTTCCTTGGGACTCCAATGAGTAATCTTACAAAGGAGTCCGCGAACCAGACAGCTCATTCCAGTTCACCTGTTCCCCTCTGTGCCTGGAACACTTGTTTTTGCATCAAGGGAGACAGTGGAGAGCAAGCATTATGAAGGATATGCCACAAGTTTAGCCCCAGAAGTCACCCATTTATTTTCTCAGACTTAGAGATCTTTAGTCAATTATCACACACAGTGCACAGGGAGCATTGTAGAAAGAACTCCAGAGGCCTGCCCGGGCTGTAATAGATCAGCGAGCTCAGGACATTTGAAATCATGCTTTGCACTCATGAATCTGTGCATGCCTGTATTTCATTGTCAACAGATTTTGAGTAACAGATAGGATGAGAATGACCATGATAATCAGTTTGTAGAGAAGGAAAATCGGTCATACAAGATGAGTATGAAGGATCAGAGTAACTTTAATATTTGTTCCTCCGTTCAAGTATGCAGGGAGGAAATTAAAAAGCCTGTAAATTTAGAGGTGAGTGGAGAGAAAAAAAAATTGTCCCTGGTGTGGCTGAGAGGTAAGAGAGGAAACCCTCATTCAACAGGAAATCCTCCCTGTCATTCATGTGTCTGTCTAGGACTGGGTGTGTGTGTTCAGTGGGTCCTGCACGCCCCCTGCTGCCCAATGTGTTCCCTGCAGGGGAGGCTTGTGTCGGCTCACACTGACTTCCCTCACTGTTCCTTGCACAGTAATACATGGCGGTGTCCTTAGCAGTCACGGAGCTCAGCTGCAGGGAGAACTGATTCCTCCATGTGTCTCTGGTGATGGAAAGTCGGCTCAGGAATGACGGGTTATACTCTGTACCACCATCATAATCTCTGTATCTCATCCACCACAGTCCTTTCTCTCAGGTGTGGCAGATCCAGTTCCAGTCGTAACCAATGCTGGTGATGGAGACACCAGAGACAGTGCAGGTGAGGGACAGCTTCTGGGAGAGTTTCACCAGTGCTGGCCCTGACTCCTGAGGCGGCACCTGGGACAGGACGCCTGTAAATAAAAATAATTGGAATATGTCAGTCACTTGCAGTTACAACCATCGTCATAGAATCAACACTGATATATGAGACCCTCAGGTTGGGGAACTGTCACCAGGCACAGAACTCACAGAAATGGCATCTTTAGACCACAGTTCTGCTTTCCCAAGGGACCCACAGCCCTGTCAGAAGAGAACTGATAGCTTTCAGTACCCAAGGCTGGGATTTTAACCTAGTGCCTGCAGAATGACTTGCATAGGAGGGAACCCTGTGTTTATCAATAGAGGTTCTTTTGTTTCTTCTGAGGCCATTGTAGGGTAATTCTTCTTTTGAACTTATTTGTGTGTTAGGCTGCAATGAGAGATCTCTTTTCCTAAGAGGTGTGTGTGAATGGCCAAAGGAAAACCCAGCATTTCTGAGCCCAGTGTTCTCTCCCTCCAGCCTTCATTGCTCCTGCCCTGACTGAGGCTCCCGTATATCCTGTGTGTCGAGGACTGGACAGTATGGAATTATCCTGTGTGTCGAGGACTGGGCAGTATGGAGTTCCTTGAAACCATCAGGTCCACCCGAGAGTATCATCATTGCCCCACACTCTCCAACACCCATGTCTTCTTTAGACACTGATGCTGTGAGGCAGAACTATGGGCTGTCACTCTACGTGCCAAAGCCTCTCTCGACCCTTACAGGAAGTTGGAAGCTGCTTAAGGCTAAAGGGCATGCTCACATTCAGGTCTTTGTGAGAGGAAGCCGGCACACCTGGTTGAGACGCCATCTAGGTCAGATGGGCTTGATTCAGCCAATGGGTTTAACCAGTATGGTCGACCACGCCTCCCAACTGGGGCCCTGAAAATGCCAAAAACTTTGAGACTACGCCTCTCTCCCAGCAGACACTCTGCAGTTCAGTGCCTCCCGGCACTTAATAATTTAAGTATAAATTATTTCAGGAATTGTAAAATCATGCTTTGTTTTGAGTTGTTTTCTCTTCAAAAGATATTTGGCGTCAGATGTGCACACATACAGTTTCAACCAACTGGCATTTGAGGAAAAATACAACAGTGGAGAGAAACGGAATGTGTTGAAAGAAGCACATTGAAGGCAGAATTTAATGACATTGAGAGAACACTGGGCCTTCTGGGATTGATTTCAACTTATCCCAAGTTTGATGTGTTTCTCCCTGTCTTCTCAGGAAGAACGATGGATTTTCATTTTCAGGGCAGGAAAATAAGAGATATTTGAACTGTCCTTCCGGAGGAGTTCCCGGAGAGGCTCTCGGCTTGGGTAAATTGGCAAAGTCTAGACACAAGAGGAAACAAGCACTCAGCACCCCTGTCCTTGCTCCCATGGCAAAAACTGTGTCCCCTGTACCCTGAGCTCCCTCTGCTACCCTCTTGGTCTCCTGACGCTTGAGATGTTTGTCCACGTTCCTTTCACCGTGCCTCCTGGTACTTTTCCCACATAATACATGCCAGTGTCTCCAGGTTTCAGATTATTGCTAAAACATGCTTAGCTGGCTGAGCTATCATGGTTGCAGTGTGTTGATTTTGAAGACGGGGCTGTTGCTAAAATTGTCATCACTAGGCTTCTTTGCCACATAACACACGCTTTGTTTCCCAGAGCCTGATAGATCTAGAAACTTGCTATCTGCAGACATGGCAGTGAGACATAGCCCTCTGAGAAAGCTTTCTGAGCCCATCACTGGTCTGTAGCAGCTCTACCTGCACTATTACACCTAGGAGTACAGAGGAGATCTAATTTAAAAGAGTTCTAAGATGAAAAGCACTGTGTTTGATGTTCAAGGTGCTCACAGGGTAAGACATCCATGTCACCAAGAAGAATCCAGAAGGGTATCACCGCCACAGGTATCTCTGATCAACATGGGAAGAATATGAGTTTGAGTTGTGCTGCCATATTTTACACTGCAGGTGATCCACGTGTGCTGTGTTTGTGGAAGCAGAAGGTTGGCTCCGAGTAGGAAAGGCTGAGCAATGGCCCCTGGAGGGGATGTTCCTGACCCGCGTTCTGTGATTCAATCTCTCCTCTTCATCATTCACACTGACTGTGGACAAACAAGTCCTCCCTGAAAACCATGGGCAGTTTGGTAGAAATGCACGTGGTTGGCCTGAGCTGTGAGCCACAATGAAGGAAATTCCCGAGGATGCCATTTTCCTTGGTGACCTTCTTTCTTGGTAGCTCCATCCTATCCTAAGGACAAGGTTAGTCTATGAGAGATTCAGGCTATTGGGTAAAGTGAGGGTAAAATGATGACTATTTCTGAGCATCCACTTCTCTTAAAAAATAACAAAATGACATTTTATTGATAATTTATCCACATAATATACAATTCAGTAATTCAACCATATCAAAAGGGTTGTATAATCCTTACCACAATCAATTTTACATTATTTTCTCCCCCATAATCATTATCATTTATGTAACTTTTTATTTTGCAAAAATATACACAAGAAAGCAGTTACCAATTCAACAACTTCTACATGTGTGCTTCGGTGCCACTGACCATTCTTTTTATGTTGTACAACTATTATTTTTATTCTTCTGTGAATTGCTACACACCCATTAAAATGAATTCACTGTCCCCTAAGCAAAAATTCTTCCTCCTTCACGCACAGTAAAAAGTTTGGTTTCTTTTTAAAAATAATTTTCTTGATATAATTTTCACACTTCCCTTGTTAAACCAGACCTAAAAAGAGTTCCGTATGCATCATCACAATCAGCTCTAATGTTTCCTCCTGCCTCCCGCACCCTCTGATCACTCCCCAATTACCTTCTCCCTCCCCTTCCAGATAAACCATTGCCTCAGTGGTTGTCTTTATGTATCCACTTCTTCTGTGCTCCAAACAGGAAACAAATAACAGAAACTATAAACAAATACAGAAAGATAGAATAATAGCGCTGGAGGCTCAGGGAATCCAGGGTGGACGATACCTTCAGGACCAGGGGCGTGAGGGGCGAGGCTGGGAGAGTGGAGGGTGAGTGGGTTGGAAAGGGGGAACTAATTAAAAGGATCCACATGTGACCTCCTCCCTGAGAGATGGACTGCAGAGAAGGCGGGGAAGGGAGACTCCGGATAGGGCAAGATATAACAAAATAACAATCTGTGGATTATCAAGGGCTCATGAGGGAGGGGGCAGCAGGGACGGAGGGGAAGAAAAAGAGGACCTGATGCAGAGGGCTTAAGTGGAGAGCAAATGCTTTGAGAGTGATCAGGGAAAAGAATGTACGGATGTGCTTTATACAATTGATGCATGTATATGTGTGGATTGAGATAAGAGTTGTATGAGCCCCTAATAAAATGTACAAAAAAGAAAGAAAATGATTAGGGCAAAGAATATACAGATGTACTTTATACAATTGATGTATGTATATGCATGGATTGTGATAAGAGTTGTATGAGCCCCTAATAAAATATTTTAAAAATAAATAAATAAAGCATACAAAAAAGGGGGGAGCACCCACTTCTCTTCTCATTTCGTCCTCCTCATCTACCTTGGTGGTTGTGGAGTCTCACCTGTCACTTTCCAGGTACTCGATAGAAGTGCCCATGGTTTGTGACAAGATTTAGCTAGATCAGTGCTCTAGGTGATCTTATTCTGAGGACAGGATCTTATAACATGGCTCTGCACAATCCTCGCCTTCATGGGGAGATCACTAAAGATAAGGGCATTAGAGCAAAGTGTGGTGAAGAAAGCAAATGGCGCAAGGCTATCGATTATCTGGGGTCTTAAAGGTCTTGTCATCAAACAAGCACCAGTCTAACTGAGGCGTCAAGTAAGTCCACACTGAAGAAGCACATCAGCCTGTGTGATCCAAAGATGGTGACAACAAAATACAAATATGATGAAGGGAAAAGTTTCAGAGCTACAATTGTGAACCTCCAATTTGTTAAAGGCTAAGTGGACAGTGGGAACTCAAAGTCCATCTGGAGAATATCTAGTCATATTAGGCATTTGGCAGATCCTCTTGACAAGCTTTATTATCAGACAGAGATGACTGCAAACTTGATCATAGTGGATCAGACCATGGCATAATATGATACTTGGTCAGTTGACCTACCTCTTGACCCAACCTGAATTTGCTCTAGGGTCAAGTATTTCTCACTTGTTCTACAACAGATCCCCACCCACCTCTGGACTTTAAAATACTGAAGGTGAACTTTCCTTTCTTACTCTTTACTTTCATTTTTATAATGTTTTTATTCTCTTCCTGCTGTTTTGTTTTTGTGTTTTATTGTTTCTATGTGTTTTATTGTTTGTATTGGGTTTCCAAGTGTGTTAAGCACAGAAGGAGTGGATACTTAGAGACAATAACTGATACATTGGTCTGGGGCATGTGGGGAGCAAAGGAGTCAGGAGGGTGAGGGGATTTGGGGAGCAAGCAATGAATGCAAGAGGGGGAGGGAACATAAGAATTTGTTATGATATAGGTATATATATATTTACAATTCTTTTAAAAAGTGATTTAACTATGCAAGTGTATTACATGTGAATATTATATTAAAAACCCCTACATTAAAAGCCATCAAGAAGGCAAGGCCCAGGATGATGTAGAATAGCTGCTGCTTCAGAGAGGGGTTCCTGCATAACCGAGGATGAGGCTCCCAAACCCAGTCCCAATGCCGGCTCCAGAGACACCACTCCAACTGTTCCAGTCCCGGCTCCAATGAGCTTGGCTGCTATGTCAATGTCCCTTGAGATGGTGCTGACTAGAAGCTTCGACAAGGGATCAGTGAGGTCAGGGAATGTGGGACTCTCGAGCTGATGAAGTGCTCATCTGTCAGTGTCTCCAGTTATTTCGGCACCTACACAGACAAGGGTCGAGTCAACAACTGGGAGGTGTTCCTGACCAGGGAAAGGGTGGAGATGAATTTGGTGCAGGCATACACTTTCAGGGGATGAGGAGTAGTGTCAGGGGAGTTGCTCTTGGTGCAGAGAAGATAGACAGCTCTACACCTATTCTTGATATGACTGAATTATTGAATTGAAGCATATGTACATGAAGTTCCAATAAAATTGTTTTAAGGAAGAATGTTGTCTGTTACTTATGCAGACCTTCAGATAGGGCTTTGGTTAACAGGCTCATGGCCAAGAGTCTCTCTTTGTGAATAAAATTCTATCAGCACATGGCTATGTCCTTCTCTACTGCTTGCTGCTATTTTCACACTCCATCAGTTGGGTTCAGTAATAGTCTCCAAGAGTATATGACCAGTGGAATCATAAAGTATGATTTTCAGGCCTTTTTCAAAAAAGAAATTTGCTGATCCTTGATCTAGGGGAAGAGTCAGGAAGAAAAACAGCAAGACTTTCGGAAATATATAATTTTAAACTATAATGATTATTTGACAGAATATAATATTTTAAAATTTTCACTTGAATGGATAGGTAAGAACTACCTACCATGGTTGTACAGTGGTGACTTGCCCAGTAGTTAAATGAAAAGTCAATCATTCAGACCCAGCAACTGCTCTGTGGGAGAAATTTTTGGTAGAATAACCTCATAAGGAACTACAGGCTTGGTATCCTTATATGAGAAGTTCTCATCTGTCCTATAGGATTACTAGGAGTTGGAAATGATCAGTTTTAGCAGACTTTTAGTTTGGGTGAAAAGCAACTTTTTTCAATATATTATACTTGAATAAATGACACCAATTTTCAAACCACCAACTTTACAGCCATTAGTTGAGTCCTTAACAGTTAGCACTACCCAGGAACTTCACTGAGTCTGCCTGAAAGCTATTCGACTGTGGCAGTTAAGTGATTTCCTGTCAACTTGCAAAGGAATGAACTCTAGCCTGTCAATCAGTTTGCAGCTAAATGACCTAATTTGGAGGTGCAAATAAGATAAACATCTCACTAGAGGCCACATACATTCTCTCCATGCGAGGCATTCCTGTTCACAAGTCACATGGAGCTACGCAAATAGCAGCCAGAGCCTTGGAGCTGGAGGAGTCCCATGGAAACCCATGTTAGCACTAAGATGCTTTCAAGGCCACTGGATCCACAAGACCTTCCACCCACTAACTAGCCTGTGATCTGCCTGTACTCAGCGTTGTTGCATATGTTGCATGAATCGAGAGGAATTTACAGATTGGTGTCAGACATATGGACTACTATTGGACTTATAAGTTTGATCTGTCCTGGGCTGGTATGCTTTCTCAATTTACAATTGCTGCTTCTACAAAGCTCTTTCTATACACATAGAAGTGCCTATGAATTGATTTCTACAATCCACCCAGACTAACATACTGACCTCAAGACATATGCTGATCACCCCTGACAGAGTAATATACACTCCCTGTAGAACAAGCTCATTTGTTTGTTTTCCTCTCCAACAGAATGTTTTCTCTTCTTACAACTTTGAATCCACAAATATTAAGGGTAGGCACTGAATCATAAACAATATAGATTCCAAGTGGGAAACTATGAGATGAAGAACCCTGGATCAAAGTAAGAAACCTGACTTGAAACTCCCTCTCCAAATGCTCCAGAGTCAGAATGCTTCCTTCTTTTCAGGCCCTTACAGCACCCTACAATACACAGCTCCCTCCCTGCATGGGCGGTTCGTATCTGTACTCACACTGACTTCCCTCCGTGTGTCTTACCCACCGTAATACATGGAATTGTGATTGACTTTTAGACTGTCCATTCGCTGATACAGTGTGTTCTTGGCAATGTTTCTAGAGATGGTACACCAGCCTTCACGGAATCTACATAATATGCGATAGCAACAGTACTAATATGTGAAACCCACTGTAGGCCTGGAGCATGACTGATACAGGTCACAGCAGTGCTACTGAAAGTGAATCCAGAGATTGCACAAAAGAATCTCAAAGACATCTTAAGCTCCCTCAAGTCTCCTTCAGACCCAGCCGGTTGCACATTAGTGTTGACACTTGCAAACACAGAATATGCTGGTCATGAAAACCATGACGTATTTCCAGTCTCCTGCTCCACACACTAGCTCTCAATAAAATGACTTGTTAAAATACCTGAGTGAGACAAGTCTGTGTTCATACAAACTACTGAATGGGCTTACCTGGGGACTCTGGTACTGAGGATCTTTTCCCAGAGCTGTATGGTTGGGAATGGTGTGGATTTTATTAGCAGAAGGGGGGGGGCGGTATTTGCATATCTTCCTAATATACAGTGGCAACTATGGCTGAATATTTTCAAAATGCTCACTGTTCCACCTTAAACGTAAATGAGTCTCCCAGAAGGATTCATTGGGATTATTACTTGGAAATGGTTCCTTATTATGTGATTGCGATACACAGAATACAGTCCTGTTCATATTGTTTCATACACAATAAGCGATTTAT
This sequence comes from Tenrec ecaudatus, assembly GCF_050624435.1. Taxonomy (NCBI): domain Eukaryota; kingdom Metazoa; phylum Chordata; class Mammalia; order Afrosoricida; family Tenrecidae; genus Tenrec; species Tenrec ecaudatus. The sequence continues at coordinate 79,299 of NW_027459550.1, read as the reverse complement.
ATATAGCTGATTTAAGACAGTATGTATGCTCATTTGCTTAACATATTTCACTCAATTTATTTCATTTATGTGGCAATCGACCCATAAGTTTATATCTAGTCAGCATGAATTGATTTTAATGCTTAACATCTTAGAGAAGGAACACGCATATACTACAATTTATCTCTTTTTAGACATTTAGGTTATTTCTCATTTCTGGTTTTATAATGAAAGTTACTATTTGGGTTGAAATAAAAGAGAAGAGAAAAAAGCATTCACATTAATATTACAAGAAATCACAGTAACAGACATGGCCTTACAGTAAACTTTTCTTCAACACAATTGTAATATTAACAATAAATATCATATTTTTAGTGAGAGCGTTCCCATTAGGACAGAAACACACCAAAGTCTTAACTTTGCTAGAGAAGATGACTTAGATGACATTGGAACTGCATAAAGATTTTTCTAAAATATTTAATAGTTTAAAGCCTCTTGTGTCAAAGTCAATAGGATCTCCCAGAAGCACAGACTTACGACAATACTTGTTTTATTGCAGAACAGAGAGTATATTGTAGGACAACAGTTGCTAAAGGATGGTTTTGGGTCCAGAAGCCCTGGGAAAGGTAGTCAATCTGCAAGATCTTCACGTTCAAGTAGCCAGGATCCCACATTTGGTCCTAAAATAATAGTAGAATTTCCAATTCTACTTTCACATCCCTTGTCCTTTGGTTAATCTCTTCATTTTTTCATATGCTATAATTATATAATAATGTATGGCTAGTACTCTTGTTTTAAGAGTGATTTTAGTGCAATTAAACAAATAATATATTGAATATAGACTTTACTTATTCCATTGATAATACTGTTCATATTTCAAGGCTCTGAATTATATGAAAATCACTTTTCCTTTTCAATATTTTAAAGTGTAATTTGAAATGTTGCTGTACCCACAGATTTCCATCAGTTGTGCCCGGCTATCAAAAGAGATAGTTACTGGGGTCTTAAAGGCTTGAAGATAAACAAGCGGCCATCTAGCTCAGAAGCAACAAAGCCCACATGGAAGAACACACCAGCCTGTGTGATCACGTGGTCCCGAAGGGATCAGTTATCAGGCATCAAAGAACAAAAAAATCATATCATTGGCTGCACATCTCCATGATACGATCGCCGAAGACAAACGGGTGCATAAGCAAATGTGGTGAAGAAAGATGATGGTGCCCAGCTATCAAAAGAGATAGTGTCTGAGGTCTTAAAGGCTTGAAGGTGAACAAGCGGCCATCTAGCTCAGAAGCAACAAAGCCCACATGGAAGAAGCACACCTGCCCGTGCGATCACGAGGTGTCAAATGGACCAGGTATAAGGCATCATGCAAAAAATATATATATATACCATAGTCAATGAAGGGGGAAGTGCAGAGTGGATACCCAAAGCCCATTTGTCGGCCACTGGAGATCCCCTCACAGAATGGGTTAAGGAGAGGAGATGGGTGAGTCAGGGTGCGATGTAGTACCGATGAAGAATGCAGCTTACCTCCAGATGCTGGATGCTTCCTCCCCCCAACTACCATGATCTGAATTCTAACTTGCAGGACTGGATAGGGCAGAGGTTGCACACTGGTGCATATGGTAGCTGGAGGCACAGGGAATCCAGGGTGGATGATATCTTCAGGAACAGGGATGTGAGGGGCGACACTAGGAGAGTAGAGGATGAGTGGGTTGGAAAGGGTGAACCGATTACAAGCATCCACATGTGACCTTCTCCCTGGGAGACAGACAGCAGAGAAGGGGGGAAGGGAGACTCCGGATAGGGCAAGATATGACAAAATAACAATCTATAAATTATCAAGGGCTCATGAGGGAGGGGGGAGTGGGGAGGGAGGGGAAAAAAAGAGGACTTGATACAAAGGACTTAAGTGGAGAGCAAATGCTTTGAAAATGATTAGGGCAAAGAATGTACGGATGTGCTTTATACAATTGATGTATGTATATGTATGGATTGTGATAAGAGTTGTATGAGCCCCTAATAAAATGTGAAAAAAAAGATTTCCATCAGTTTCTGACGATGTGTGAACAAATATATCTGTCATTTATTTAAAATTTTTCTCATTGCACATATATATTCAAAAATATTTTCAACATACGTTTCATGCATAATTCAGAGGCATGAGATTTATCATTGCTTCAACGATTACCAACATCTGTTAATTTCCTGTCACCCTTAACAGAAATTGCGGAAAGAACTCCGACTTAACCCTTCCACACTACCATGGAATAAATTACTCTATCAATTTCTTGTTTCACATGTTTTGAATAGAATTCTGATTTAAGTACTTTTCCTCTTCCTCTGGAAAGAAAGCAACCTAAACTCTGTTCATTGCCCCATTGTCTTTAAGCCAGATTTTTGAAATCAGTATTTTATTGTGGCATATCTCTCTATCTCAATCTCTATATAAACATCTATAGATCATACTTCCTGACACTGGAAACAATTCATAGAGCTTGAAACTTGTAGCACTCTCTACATCCAAAGCTGTTCACCGTGAGGGAGAGTCAGTGTGAGACCAAACATAAAACAAAACTCCGGGAGAAAGCTATCTGCAGGCATGCTAAGGACCCATCAGCTCTGGACCAAGTGAAGAAAGAAGTGAGGACAGGAGCCTGGATAAGGACTGCAGTGCCTGGTCAGCTAGAACTGCTGCGCTGACCACTATGTTAGCTCTACTGCCCATGGCAGGAAACCTGCTGAGACAACTCCAGGTAACACTCCTGACAATAGTCTGAACACTTAGGGCCAGAGAAAATGTTGATGTGCGACCCACAGAAGTTGGAAGACAGTGTAAGCCCAGCAAACACCTCTCCTGTATGTGATGGGATGCTGTCAACAGGGGGTTCTCAGAATACATTGACCCAAAACCCACCCCGGGTACTAATTCATGGGTGGAAAACTGAGCTTCTTATTTCTGTGGTTTCTTTTAGCCTCACAAATAGCCCTGCTGTTAGGAAACCTTTTCATTCCAACTCTAAATATAGAAAATAACATTGAAGTATTTTTTACCTCTTTCCAAATATTGTAAAATGTATTGGGGGGAAGAAGAATTTGGGATGATATCCACTTTTTCCCCTGTGTGTTCAGATGTACAAAAAGATTCAGGTTGACCTGGTCTTGATTCCAAAGCATGGTGAGGATAAAGATTGTCTTGAATTTCAATAGATCATTTGGGTACTTTTGATGGGAATGCACATGAAGTTACATTGAACATGAATTCTGCACAGATATTCATGTGATTGGTACAGTGAAGACCTCAGAGAGAAGACTGTGTTCTCCCAAGGACTCCACCAGCATCACTTTAATAGTCTGAGTCCCAGAGCTACAAGCTCCATTCAACCCTTTCCACCTTTAAATACAAGTGCACCTACCACATGCAAATACCAGTCCCATAAAATCACAGCATGCATGTACTTAAATTCATATTCCTTCGCAAACTGGAGAGTATTTTCTGGGTGTAACGATTCTTATCCACATGATCATGAATTGTGTGTGGGTTTTCCTCTTTCTGGTGGCGACGCCGGAAGGTAAGTGCTTCAGGGATTCACACATGAAGTCTGGGGATGCAGCATCTGACCACATGACTCACTGTGTTTCTCTTTATCCCCAGGTGTCCTGGCCCAGGTGCAGGTACTGGAGTCAGGCCCTGGACTGGTGAAGCCCTCACAGACCTTGTCTCTTACCTGTGCCGTCTCTGGATTCTCTTTAACCAGCAATAATATGCACTGGATTCGCCAGGTTCCAGGAAAGGGACTGAAATGGGTTGGGGTGATGTGGAGTAATAGGAGCACAGACTATAATCCAGCTCTGCAGTCCCGAGTCAGCATCACCAGGGACACCTCCAAGGGCGAAGTTTATTTAAAACTGAGCTCCGTGAATCCTGAGGACACAGCTATGTATTACTGTGCTAGAGACACAGTGATGGGAATTCAGTGTGAGCCCAAACACAAACCTTAGTACATCAGGCATGGTTTCAGCAGATGTGAAAGACAAGTCAGTGATGTTTTCCTCTCAAAAGCTGTGGTTTCCCCACCTTGTCAGAACCTCTCTAGGGACCACCAAGCACAGATTCTAGGGAACCTTCATGTATCTGAACCTGCCATCTTTTCAGTGAAATAGGATTTGTCTGTTTCACCTTTCAATAGTAATAGGTATCAACGAGATCTCAGTGTACAATTCAGAGGATTAGCAAGAGCTGTGTGTTGTCAAAGTTAGAAATAATAAAAAAAAAAACCTCACTGTCATCGAGTTGATGGCAATTTATGGTGGCACCCTGTGGGTTTCTGAGATTCTAACTGCTTATGGGAGTAGAAAACCCTGTCTTTCTTCTTTGGAGTGGGCATTGGCATGCAGATCTCAGCGCAACACATGACCACTATGCCACCAGCCTTGTTATAAAAATATTAATGCAGGAAAAATTCTCATGTGAGCCCAAAATTGTCTCCAAGCCATCAGGTAGATGTTCAATGTTTTCATTCCAGTGAATGCTCTCAAGTGTACATTATGTAATGATTTGAACTTACAATGATCTGGACCATAATTGTATACGTTGATATTGTTAGGCACCCTTGAGCTGGCTTCATATCACAGAGACCCGTGTTCAACAGGATGAAATGCTGCCCGGAAGTGCACTCAGAATCATTCCTCTGTTTGACTCATCGTTACAGCCTTTGTGACAATCCGCCTCCTTGAAAGTCTCTCTCCTTTTCATTGACAGTCTAATCTACCAAGCACAAGACCATTCTCCGGGTTCTGGTTCCTCCTAACAACATGCCCAAATAAGTGAGATAAAGTCTTATCTGAATGCTTCCAAGAAGCATCCAAGATGTGCTTATTCCAAGATAGACCTGCTTGTCCTTCAGGCAGCCTGTGATATATTTAATATTATTCTCTAGCACCAAAACCCAAATGCATCAATTCTTCTTTGATATTTCTTATAGGGTAATTGGCCTTTATTAGAGTCACTCTTGGTTATCACAACTGTGGTTGCTGTTTCAGGCAATAGAGATAACGTTCAGGTTGTTACTAAAATCACACAATGTATAGCACAGCATCCTACAATAAATACTCAAGGATCAAAATTCAGCAGTAGTGCCGACATTGAAGAAATCTATATAATCTTAACTCTGGTCAACATGAAGAGAAATGTTCATCTTCAGAAAGTAAAGGTCGGTACGTGTAAATTATACTTAGGTGAACCTGGACCACAAAACTATGTAGCACAATGATTAAATGCTCAAGTTTTAGCCAAAAGATTGGCAGTTTAAAACCACTCAGTGAGTCCATTGACTAAAGACCTGATAACTGTCTCCCATCAGTATTACAGAAAAGAAAATCCTATTTGGACAGTTCTTTTATTTGATTCAGGGTCTAATAACCACCCTGCACCCAAACAACCTTGGATGCTTATAGTCATATCATTACATAGACAAGACATTTACAAGAGTAATTACCTGAGACAAAGTGAATGGCAACATAAGAATTATTATAAAGACAGTGTATTGTTACATATTTCCCTTTGCTAGGTGTGTTTTCCAACATAAAATATATACTTTTTCCCCAGCACTGACATTCATCATGGGAAGAATGTGGTGTGTTTGAATATGTTAAGTCCCATAGAGTCAGTTCCAGTTCTCAGTGATGCCATGTACAACAGAATGAAATAATGCCTTCTTCGGCACCATAATCACAATGAATATTTTTGAGCCCATTGTTACAGCCAATGTGTCAATCCATTTCATGATGCGCCTTACTCTTCATTGATCTCCTGCTTTATCATGGATGATGTCTTTCTCAAGGGACTGGTATCAAGAGTCTCACCATCCATGATTCTAAGGAACTTGCTGGCTGTTCTCCCTTCAAAACAGACCTGATTGTTATAGTGCCAGGTCTCCCCACAGCACTTTCCTCATTCTTTTTCAGCATCACAAGTCAAAGGCCATCATTTATACTATGGCCTTGCTTATTCATAGTGCAGAGTTCATATGTATATAATAATGTTGAAAATATTATGATTTGGATTCTAAAAGTGACATTTAGGAAACCCTGTAATATGGGTCTGTTGGTGCAGAGATATAAAGGGCTATGGTGGTGCTGTGGGATAAGATTTGGTTGCTCAACACAAGGTCAGGGATTCATACCAGCCAACAGTTCCCCTGAGTAAGATGACTTCTATTCCTGTATATAATTACAGTCAGAGAAAGCCTAACGAGCAATTCCAATCAGTTTTCTAAGTTTCCTATGAGTCGGAATAGATGCAATCACAGTGGGATTGGTTTTGGAGGAAGAGATTGCTCATTTTGTCACTTAGTTGCTTGGTCTACCAAGTGTCCCTCATCCAGACACATCCAAGAACCAGTTCTCCCTGCAGCTGAGCTCTGTGACCCCTGACAACCACTGTGGAAGGAGCCAAGGAGAGGGAAAGTCAGTGTGAGCCCCCACACAAACAACCCTGCAGGAAAGCTGGGGTGTGTGGGGGGGTGGCTATTGGAGGGGCGACTGATGTAAAGATCAGCAGGGGGAGGTCAGGTCCAAATTAACAGGCCCAGGAACCAGAAGCAGGTGTGTGTGTGTGAGCACAGATGAGATTTTCTGCTGTATCTTGGTTTGGCTTTTTTCCCACCGCTAAGCAACTGATTGAGAGGAAACTCCAGTAGAAACTCTTCTATTTTGTCTTAACTTAGAAGAGGAAAAACTATTGTGAAAGCAAATATACAGAAAAACAGAAATATACTCCACTAAAATAAGTGATAGAAAATGGGTAAGGCTGCTGTTGAGTCAATGAAGACTCATAGAAATCATACAGGAGAAAACATAAGGTCCCTTTGGATTTCTGAGACTAAAACTTTCAATGATCAGAAAGTGTCATCTTTCTCCTGAGGAGTATATGGTGCTCATGAACAGCAGAACTTTCAATTAATAGTCGACTGTGTAATCCACAACACCACAGGATCTCTGAGGTATGACGGGTGGGTAGTTCTGACCTTGCTTATCATGGGTCTGTTTCATTTTTTTTAACTTGATGAGTATTTTCTTTTAAAATTTGGTCAGCAATTTCCATGCCCTTAAAGACCGACGCTGTATCTTGTTCAGAAGTGCATTATAATTATAGATCACTTAGAGTGTATTATTTTCACATACGTAAGCCTTCATCTTCCTGAACATGGTCCATTATTCTAATTATTTGTGTGTCATTTGGTACCTTGGAAGTGTTTTTCTTTTTCTTTTAAATTTTCTTTATTGTGGTGGTGTTGGGGGGGAGTAGTATTTTTCTTATAGTTTTCTTTATGTAAGACTTTTGTTTCTCTGCTTAGGTTTATTTCAATTTATTTTAACTTTTAGGTGGCTATTGTAAATTATATTATTTTTTAAACATTTTATTAGGGTCTCATACATGTCTTATCACAATCCATACATATATATATACATCAATTGTATAAAGCACATCTGTACATTCTTTGCCCTAATCATTTTCAAAGCATTTGCTCTCCACTTAAGCCTTGCATCAGGTCCTCTTTTTTTCTTCCCCCTCCCTCCCCATTCCCCTCCCCATGACCCCTTGATAATCCATAGATCGTTATTTTGTCATATCTTTCCCTATCCGGCATCTCCCTTCACCCACTTCTCTGCTGTCCATCCCCCAGGGAGGTCACATGTAGATCCCTGTAATCAGTTCCCCCTTTCCAAACCACTCACCCTCTACTTTCCCAGTATCACCCCTCACACCCTGGTTCTGAAGGTATCATCCACCCTGGATTCCCTGTGCCTCCAGTGCCCATATGCACCAGTGTACATTTTATTTCCTTTTCAGAACTTTCTCTATTGGTATGTGGAACTCAAACTGATTTTCTATGTTGACCTTATAACCTGTGAAAATTGTTAATCTTTCAACTACTTTCAATAATTGTCTTCTATGGCTTTTGGCTTTTCTATGTTTAGAATGATGCCATCAGCAACTATAGAAGAGTTTTACTTCTTTGTTGCCGTTTTGGATGCCCTTGTTTTACATGTGTTAATTGATAGCTGTAGTTAAGAGTTTGTGTTAGTTAGGGTTGACTAGAGAAACATGTGTTTAAGAAAGAGCTTTATATAAAAAGAGCAAGTGTAAAAAAAAAGCTGAGAAAACATCCCAGCCCAGTCCAGATCAAGTCCCTAGGCCCGATATTAGCCCATATGTCTGATACCAATCTACAAATTCCTCTTCAGACTCATGTAACACATGTGATGACACCGAATGCAGAAAGATCACATGCCAGTGGCTGGGCAGTCTTGTGGATCCAGTGGCGGTGGGAGCATCTCAGTGCTGGCAGGCGGTCTCCAAGTGGTTCTCCAGTTGCAGGATTCTAGTGTAGCTCCATGTTTCTTATCAGCAGGAATGTCTCGCAGGGAGTGAGTGTGTATCCTGCCTCCAGCAAGCTATTTATCTCCATAGCGCCCCAAAATGAGGTAATCAGTCTACGATCTGATTGACTGGCTAAACTCCACGCCTTCACTTTTAATAGTCTTAAGTTGACACCAGATTATGTAACTATCATAGAGTTTCAGCACAATATGAAATAAGTTTGGTATTTAATGGTATCCTTATCTGGTTTCAATCTGAAAGGGGAATGCTTTCACTCCCTCTCCACTGAGTACAATATTTGTCACTGGCATTGCATTTTGCTGTTTAAAATCATATTAACTCAGTTTGGACTCACAGCAACAATCGAGAAAACAGAATGAAAAACGGGTCATGCTTCATTTTCACAGATGTCATGTATGAGGCCTTTGTTGCAGTTACTGTGCCAATCTATCTTGCTAAAGGTCAGTTTTAAAAATAACTTTGTGCTTCATCAACCATTATGTTCTTTTCCAAGTTCTGATTTTCCTGATACATGTCCAAAGTACTTGAGATGAAGTAATCACCTCCTCACTTCTTTCAAGTAAGCATTATAAGAGTACATCATCCAATATACTTTTTTTTGTTTTTCTGGCTGTCCATCCTACCATCAAATTATTCACCATTACCATAATTCAAATACACCGTTTAATCTTTTATTTTTCTTTCTTTTTCTGAGTTGCACGTGTATATGAGGCAATTGGAAACCACATAGGTTGGGCCAGGTACATCTCAGTCCTCAAAGAGTCATCCTTGATCTTCAACCTTTCAGGAGTTCTGTGCAGCAGGTTTGCTCAATGAACTTCATCATTTGATTGACTGTGGCTTCCATGAGTATTGATTGTAGATACAAGCAAGATGAACTCCTTCACAACTTCAATATTATCTCCATTTATCTTGATATTTTCTATTGGTCCCTTAGTGGGGAGTTAATTTCTTTACAATGAATTTTAAACTAAAGTGAAATCAGCAGTCCCTGATCTTCATCAGTAAGGTTTACAAGTCATACTATCTTACAACATGTAGTACTATGTTACTTGCATGACAGATTATTAATACAGCTTCCTACAATCTTGATGTCATTGTTTTCATTTTGTACAGCTTCTCAGTTTATTTGCTCAGTATAGCATGTTGCATAAAGAACCTGCTGAAGTTTTCAAAGATTCTGTATTACTGTGATGAACAATGAAAATCAGTGGAAACAATAAACAAATCACACTATAGATTGCATTGAACATGTTTTTTTTTAATTCTATGAAAGTACTTAAAATGTTTTCCAGAAAATATGGCCAGGCATTCTGTAACCATTCCAAGAAATGATCTCAAAACCAAACAAAGCCAACCGACCACACAATAACAGCACTAATAAATAATGGGAGTTAATATCTTTGTATGTGTTTTTTTGCAACTTGAATGTTTCCTTTGGTCAAGTTCATGTCCTTTACCCACTTTGAGTCTCAAAACTCTGTACATGTTTCACTCTCCAAACGGATGCTTAGTGAGATGTTAGGAAGAAGAAAGAGGAGAGAACTCTCAAGAGAATATGCAGAGAACTGAGAAAACATGGTAGAATAAATATCCATTATCAATTGCGGGTCTTAATATAATCCAAATTTCCTAACACTCTCTGTGCTTTCTGTGTCCCAATAGTTTCTCTGGTCTTCTGCTTAAGAATCTTGATTTCTCAATAAACAGCGGTAATCCCAGAGAAAAGGAAGGCATTAGACTTTCTCATTGTGATTTATGAGAAAAGATGGAAAATTTCTCTACTTTTCTCTCCTGGGATTCTAACATGTAGATCACCCCTTCAATTTCCAGATTAAAGTTCAAAACTTGGTGCAAGACACCACATAGTGGTCAGAGTTCTGTAGGAACTACATCACTTGTTCATCAGTTTTTATTTTCTTTTGGGTATTCTTTGGCCTGATAGTATCAAGAGATTCTAAAAATGGGTTGACATAAAAGAGGTTTGCATTAGTTGTCATCATGGATTTTTTCCATGCCCTGAGTGTCCTGTTACAGGTACAGCATCGGGATTTGAGCCCAGGAGTGACAAATGCACCACAAATCCTCCCCCTTAAGATTTTCTGTCTCTGGTGGCTCCATATTTTTGGAGCTGGATCTACTACAACCTGCAAAAAAGTTTTCAGTGGTTGTTATCAGTATGTCTGAGCAGCAGAAAACAATTACCCGCTTCAATAGAGTTGACTCTCAAGCGCCAAAAGAATGTCCACCAATCCGTTCTCCCGGCAGCTGAGCGCAATGACCACTGAGGGCACAGCTGTCCATTACTGTGTGAGAGGAACAGTGAGAAGACTCAGTACCATCCAGGCACAACCTATCCTGCAATAATGACCTCAGTCTATAGAGATCTCATGGCCTGCACAAAGCACAGGAGCCAGACTTCTGGGCAAGGGCAATGGGGGAGGGATGGGAGCAAGGAGCTTCCTGTTAGTAACTAGGGTTTCCTTTCCCTCCAAAATATTTTCTCTGAAAATCTTGTCTTCCTAAATATTACAAAACACCACATCAATTTAAATATTAATTCATTTATATGTTGTATGCATAAACACATTTAAATACATGTATGCATAAATAAACCCTGGTGGTGTTTTGGTTACTCATTAAGCTGAGACCTGAAATTTCAGGAGTTCTTAAGCACTAGCTGTTCCACAGTAGAAAAACGGGTCTATTTTCTCCCATAAAGAGTTACAGTTTCAGAAGTGCTCAAGGACAATTCTACCCTGTCTATAGGGTCATTATGAGTCTGCACTGACTCATGGCAGTGAGTGTGAGTGATGAATATATGGATATATACTATTTGTATCATGAACATGTGTTTAATGATTTTCACATCCTGGATGGCTGTACTGGATTAAATGAAAATTAAATCACAAGATCACAAACCGTGGGGTTCATCTGAAGAGAACTTAATGAGGAATTCATAGCAACACAGAATTGTATAGTATAGAAGTAAAACTGAGATGGATTAGTTCAGTTTCCAAGTAATGGAACTAGAAAAAGATGAGCATGCATAGGTAATATCCATGGCATAGGTAGCACACGCCTGGGAGAGGCAATAAAAAAGTAACCAAGATAAATGAAATAACAGGAACACAACCAGTAATCTGATTATATGAAAAATGACTTTTTTAGAAGATGAACAAAAGTGATCAATAGCCAGGTTTCCTGATCATCCCAAGAGCAGGAGGGCAGGAATCTCAGATCAGAAACCAGAGAGAAGACACCATTCTGCATGTTTTGTGGACATGCTTTATGAAGAACTTCCTGTCCACACTGTACAAATATCACTGAAATATGGAAATGCCTTAGAAGGAAAGAAAAATCAGTAAGGTTCCCACACAAGAAAGAGGTAATAGAACGGTCTACTATCATGTGTATCCAGTCCGTAAGGTGAACAAGAGAGGATGCATTGTGAATGCTCATACGACACAGGAAGTCTGTTATGTATGTAATATAAAGTTCACACATTGAAAACTATTTTTTAAAAGATTGATAATACATAACAATTAAAGCAATGCTTGATAAACAACCTGTTTAAGAGCTGTTTCTGTTGGAGGTGCTCGTGTTTCTCTCAGTCCGAGGGAGAACTCTTGTCCATATTCTCTACTCATCTGCTTCTAAATATCAGGGGACATGCAAATGCAGCTCTCTGCCTGCTGATAAAACAACCACAACCTCTGATGTGGGACATCTTAGAGGACAGTGCCAGTTTCAAGGGTCTCTGCTGTTAATATTTTGAAATCAGGAGCTAGTCCAGAGGACACATAATGAATTTCGTACCAAACTTGGCTTTCATTTTGGCCATTTTACATGGTAATCATTGTAGAGCTTGCTGTGTGTGTGTATAATAGTGTGTGCGTGTGTTGGTGTGTAAGTCATCTAATCAGAGTGTCTGTTTGCAGGTGTCCAGTGTGAGGTGCAGCTGGTGGGGTCTGGGGGCGATCTGAGAAAGCATGGGGTCTCTGAGACTCTCCTGTGCAGCTTCTGGATTCACCTTCAGTGACCACTGGATGACCTGGGTCCGCCAGTATCCAGGGAAGGGCCAGCAGTGGGTCGCAGGCATTAGTACTGGGGGTAGTACATACTATACAGATTCAGTAAAGGGCCGATTCACCTACTCCAGAGCCAATGCCAAGAACACGCTGCATCTGCAGATGAACAGCCTGAAAGCCGAGGACACGGCCATGTATTACTGTGCAAGACACAGTGAGGGGAAGTCAGTAAGAGCCCAAACACAAACCTCCCCTGCAGGGAGAATACTGGTCTCCAGGGGGCACTCCAGATGCACAGAGCACAAGATTCAGACCCAGGAGCAGCTGGAGCTTCAAGGCTGATTTCCTGTGGTTATATGTGGATTCTTCTAAATCTCACAGTTCCTCACAGATCTCTAATTCAAAAAAATAATTCTTCTGTGCCTACTCCTGGCATCTATGAATTAAAAAGTTATATTGTAACAAAAGAATATATTCTGTCCTACAGCAACAATCAGCTTCTTAACCTTTAAGGACAAGAAATGACTCTGCCAGTGGTCCCTGCATCAGAGTTCTCATGACGCTCAGATAAAATACTTTCCAGTCAGACTTCAGGAAAATGGTGCTTGAGTATTGGCTGACAGTCTTAACAGTATGTGCTTCCATCACACTCTGTGGGGAATTCTGGCAATGATCTAGCTAATGATTTAATTAAAAGGTAGGCAGTCTGCCTATTTTATATTGAATTTCTTCAAATGACACAATTTTTGTTGTTGCTGATTTTTGCTTTTGTTGTTTTTCCTTTTATTCCCCGCCAGGGGAGAGCGCAAACTCAGGGCCCCATTACCACAAATTTTGCAGTCAAGTCTCCAAAATTTGGGAATCTCAGGAGTCAGCACAGTTTTGGTTGTTTTTCCTAACATTCGTGGCCTAATGTTTCTGTGTGTGTGTGTGTGTGTGTGTGTGTGTGTGTCTTTTCTGCAATCCCATCTGAAAAACACATAAATTCACCAATTGCATTTTATTACCTGGGTGCTAATATCCTCTATCAGTCTATCCTTCAGAACCTGCAGGCCATGATAGTCCAGGAAACATACTAACTTTTGTGAAAATTCAGGATTCGGGGAGAATTCTAGGGCCAAACAGGATCATTCAGTTCTTCATGCTGGATGCTGTATCTTCATCTTCACAGCCGCACAAAATGTCAGACACTCTTTCTGGTTTCACCCAGAGAATCCACATTTGTCTTGTTAATCAGCTTCTCATCCTCCTGGTGGCTTTGCTAGTTAATTTGCTGTTTGTTACCGGTAACATTCCCAGTATGCAGTGACACACAACTGTAGGTGAGGAATTTCAGCTATTTTGGTATAAGATCCTGTATAAAATGTAAGATTATGTGTGAATAACTTTATCAATGATGACTTTGTGGACAAGAAATGTCTTCCTGTGCCAAAGGTAAATTTTTCATTGTTGCAGGTACTCTTTTCACCTTAGAATGACTCTTGAGCAGATGTAAGAGTATAGTTGTCAAAGGAAAGCTCTTCCTTCTTAGTGACTTACAAAAGCCCTTCCTATGTACAGCATACATTGAATGGGAGCCACTTTGGGCTGAATTCAATGAGATTTCTAGATTTAGCTGACCTTCAAACTTTTGAGTATCTAATGATTTTCCATAATCTATTGCAGAAGAGAAAATGTGTATCTGACAATTTAAGTATTCCTGGTTTTGTTCTGAGTGTCTTATAAAGATGTAAGTCCCCGAGAGAAGAATACAATTGCCTTTATTCCTAAAGTCATCCTAGTCATCCTCACCTTTCTCAACCATCTTCTTCATCACTTTCTGTGGCCTGAAAGAACAGGAGCTTGGTCTTGGAGAATGGAAAAATCATGGAAGGGAATGTGTTCTCTGAGGAAGCAGTCAAGGTTCTCATCCCAGATTGATTCCTTTTAAACTTTATTACAAACTTACAAATCGCATGCATACCAACATAGCCCATCAGATATAGTCTCATGATGTATTTATTCAAATTGAGGTCTTACTCACTCTGAATAATACACTTGGGATAATAGGCCTCATTGCCAGTATGTCAGTTTCTTCCTCTTCTTGGGGAAACTCTGAGGTGAAACGCTCAGGGATTGAAGCATGAGGTTTTGTGACTGCTTTATTTGTGAACCTGGCTCTTTCTCTCAAGGAGAAGCATATGCAAATAAAGGCCCTCCTTCTGCTGATAAAAAAAAAACACCCCAATCCCAACAATACAGTTCTTGGAGAAGATCATCAGTACCATAATCTACAAGAGTCCCTATTATGCAATCTGTATGAACACAGACTCATCATGGAGTCTGTACTAAGCTGTGTTTTTCAGGCAGCTATTTCAATAAGTAATGTTATTGAGAGCAAGTGTGTGTGAGTGGGCATGAGTTACAGACAGTTGACATGTGTGATCGTTTTCATGACCGGCATATACTGTTTGAAAATGTCAACTGTAATGTGCAACTGGATGAGTGTGTAATGTGCAACTGGATGAGTCTGAAGGAGACTTGATTGAGCATAAGACATCTTTGAGATTCTAATGTGCAAACTCTGGATTTACATTTAGTAACTTTTCCATGACCTGTAGCAGCCAAGTTCAAGGCCTGCAGGGTATCTTATATCAGTACTGTTTATATCACGTATTGTACAGATTCCATGAAAGCTGGTTTACCATCTCCAGAGACATTGCCAAGAACACACTGTATCCGCTAAAGGACAGTCTAAAAGTCAATCACACATCCATGTATAATGGTGGGGAAGAGACACAGAGAGAAGTCAGAGTGAATACAGACACAAACCTCCTATGCAGGGAGGGAGGGAGCTGTTTTGCAGGGCTCTGTAAGGGCATGGACAGAAGGAAGGATTCTGGATCATGAGTATTTGGAAAGGGAGTTTCTAGTCTGTGTTTCTATTGTGATCCAGGGTTCTTCATCTCATTATTTCACACTAGGAATTTATGTTTGCTTGTTTTTTATGATTCAGTGCCTACCCTTAATATCTGTGAATTCAAAGTTGTATTGTAAGAAAAGAAAACATTCTCATAGAGAGAAAAACAGCCAACCAAAATGAGCTTGTTCCATAGATAGTAGAAATTTTCCAGGGGTAATCAGCATCTCTTTTGAGAAGGTCAATGTGCTAGTCCTGGTAGACTGGAGAAACAAATTCATGGACACTCCTACCTGTATAGGAAAAAAGTTTATATAAAGAACAATGGCATATTGAGAACACATATCACTCCAGTCCAGACAAGCCCATGAGTCCAATACTAGCCCATATGTCTGATACCGTCCTGTAATTCCTCTTCAGTCTCATGCAACACATGATACAACGCTGAGTGCAAGAAGATCACAGGTCAGTGGGTTGAAAGTCTTGTGGATCCAGTGGCATTAGAAGCATCTTACTGCTGGCGTGGGCCTCCACATGGCTCCTCCAGCTCCAAGGTTCTGGCTGCCATTAGCATAGCTCCATGTGGCTTGTCAACAGCAATGCCTCACAGGGAGAGAGTGTATCTAGCCTTCAGTGAGCTATTTATCTCCTTCGTACCTCCAAATGAGGTCACTAAGATGCGACCTGATTGACAGGATAGACTCCACCCCTTCTTAAGTTGACAAGAGTTCATGTAACTGCCAGTTGAAGAATCTTTCAGGCAGACTCAGTGGAGTGCCTGGGTAGTGCTAACTCTTATGGCTTCAACTAATGGCTGTACAGTTGGTGGTTTGAAACTTGGTGTCATTTATTCAAGTATAATATAGTGTAAAAAGTTGCTTTTCACCCAAACTAAAATTCTGTTGACATTGATCAGTTCCAACTCATAGTAATCCTATAGGACAAACTAGAACTGCTCCCATAAGATTTCCAAGCCCGTATTTCCTTATGAGATTATTCTACCACTAATTCTCTCACAGAGAAGTTGGTGGTTCTGAAAGATTGAATTTTCATTTAACAGCTAGGCAAGTCACCAATGTCTAACTGGGGTTGGTAGTTCTGACATATTTTTAGTGAATTTTTAAGTATTATATTCTGTCAAAAATCATCATACTTTAAAATTATGTATTTCATGAAGCCTTGCTCTTTTTCATCCAGACTCTTCCCCTAGATCAGGGGTCAGTAAATTTTTTTTCAAAAAAACCTCTGAAAACTATAATTGATGATTGCATTGGTCATATAGACTTGGAGACAAATACTCAACCTTACTGATTGTGTAAACAACAGCAGGCAGCAGAAAAGGGCATAGCAGTGTGATAATAGAATGCTATTCACAAAGACAGGAACTGGGCCATGAGCCTGTTAACCAAAACCCTACACTGAGGGTCTGTGTAAGTCACAGATGATCTTCTGTTTCTTTTCTAAAAACAGTTTTATTGGAATTTCATGCACATATGATATAATTCAATCATACAAAGAAGAGGCATACACGTCAGTCTTCTCTGCAGTAGGAGCAGCTCGCCTGCCACTACCCTCATCCCTTAAAAATTTTTGTCAGCGCCAAATTCTTCTCCACCCCTCCTCTGGTCAGAAGCGCCTCCCAGCTAATGAGGTGACCCTTGTCTGTCGCGCAGAAACAGCACAGGCACTGACAGAGGAGCGCTTCAGCAGCTTGGCAGCCCCACATTCCCTGACCTCACTGATCTCTAGTCACAGCTTTCAAACCAGCATATCTCAATGGACTTTGACACAGCAACCAAGCTCATTGGGGCTGCCACAGTTGGAGTGGCATCTATGGAGCC
Organism: Tenrec ecaudatus; assembly: GCF_050624435.1. Lineage (NCBI taxonomy): Eukaryota > Metazoa > Chordata > Mammalia > Afrosoricida > Tenrecidae > Tenrec > Tenrec ecaudatus. The sequence goes on along the minus strand of NW_027459550.1, from coordinate 62,139 downwards.
CGCATTGGGACTGGGTTTGGGAGCCTCATCCTGGGTTATGCCAGGAACCCTTCTCTGAAGCAGCCACCCTTCTCCTATGCCATCCTGGACTTTGCCTTCTTGAAGGACCTCAGGCTTTTCTGCCTGATGGTGGCCTTCCTCATCCCTTTTGCCATGTGAAGGAGCCATATCCACCCCCCACATTTCTCTGTCCCATGTCTGTCTGCCCAAAATTTCCCTTCTCTGCACCTCCCCGGGCAGTCTGGGGAAAATAATTGGCTCAGAGTTTGACAGAGGAAAGACAAATAAATACTTTATTAATAAATATGTTTCTTTTTTTTAATAAAGTGGGGGGTATACAATTATCATCACTATCAATTAAAATTTTTTCTTCCTCTTTGTTCATATCATTACATTTTTATTTTGGCAAAATGTACACAGGAAAACATTCTCCAATTCAACCACTATTATATGTACAATTGAGTGTCTTTGATTATACTCTTCATGTTTACAACCATTATTGATATCCTATTCAAAATTATCCCGCCACCATTCATATAAACTGACTTCCCCCTAAGCAACAACCCTATCTCCTCCACCCACGGTAACCCTTGGTCAAGCTTTGTTTTTATGTAGTTTTAAAAATAGATGTATATAATATTCACATATCAGGCATCAAAGAACAAAAAATCATATCATTGTTTGCACATCTCCATGATATGATCGCCAAGGACAAACAAGTGCATAAGCAAATGTGGCAAAGAAAGCTGATGGTGTCCGGCTATAAAAAGAGATAGGGTCTGGGGTCTTAAAGCATTGAAGGTAAACAAATGGCCATCTAGCTCAGAAGCAACAAAGCCCACATGGAAGAAACACACCAGCCTGTGCCATCAAGAGGTGTTGAAGGGATCAGGTATAAGGCGTCAGAAAAAAAAATCTTACCATAGTGAATGAAGGGGGAAGTGCAGAGTAGAGACCCAAAGCCCATTTGTAGGCCGCTGGAGATCCCCAATCAGAGGGGTCTAGGGGAGGAGATGAGTCAGTCGGGGTGTAATGTAGCACAGATAAAGAATACAGCTTTTCTCTAGTACCTAAAAGCTTCCTTCCCCACCCCCACCCCCAACTACCATGATCCAAACTCTACCTTGCAAGTCTGGATAGAGCAGAGGATGTACACAGGTGCAGATAGGAGCTGGAGGCACAGGGAATCCAGGGTGGATGATACCTTCAGGACCAAAAGTGTGAGGGGCGACACTGGGAAAGTAGAGGGTGAGTGGGTTGGAAAGAGGGAACCAATCACAAAGATCTATATATGACCTCCTCCCTGGGGGGACAGACAACAGAAAAGGGGGTGAAGGGAGACTCCGTACAGGGTAAGATAGGACAAAATAATAATTTATAAATTATCAAGGGCACATTACAGGGGGGCGGAGGAGCGGGGAAGGAGGGGGAAAAAGAGGACTTGATGCAAAGGGTCTAAGTGGAGAGCAAATGCTTTGAAAATGATTAGGGCAAAGAATGTACAGATGTGCTTTATACAATTGATGTATGTATGAATTGTGTTAAGAGTTGTATAGGTCCCTAATAAAATGTTTAAAGCCAGGAAGATGGCCGACCTGGACACCTGCATACTCTGAGAGCTCCTCCAAACAAAGCAGATTTGGTGTCCAGGTAGCTGAATAGTAGGGGTCTGGTGAGTGAAATATCCCCCTGGGACAGCACCCCAGTACCACCCCACACATTTGTCCTGAGCAGGGGTCTAGGTGAAACAGGACCGGACTCGTGGGACATCTCTGGTCACTAAGCTGCCACCATCTCACTGGCGACTAGCCTAAGCTCCATCCCCAAACCGGACCCCCGCCCAGAGTCGCTTGCCTGCCCTGCTTAGACCAGCGCAGCAGGTCACGCGCTCCCCTACACCAGCGGCCCACTCGCGGATCCCCACTAGGAGAGAAGTTTTCCTCTCCCGTGGTTCCCCTCTCCCTTCAAGGCAGAGATCTGCCCTGGGGCCGTGTCCCTCCCTCCATTTATCCAAGCTCTGGGGGCCAGACCCGCAGGTTGTCTGGCGACCCCCACGGGTGACCACCACTCACACTGCTGCCGAGGACCTCTCCACCGGCCCTCTGTGTGCTGGCCGCCCACCCCACCCACCCCCTGCAGCCTAGCAACAGCTCCACTCCCGGCAAGGACCCTGCGCTGAGCATTTCCCGCCGGCGGGAGCCATAGCCCAACCCGCGCCTGTCCCGGAACCTGCGCTTCCGCAGAGCGCCGTGGCCCGCGCTGCTGAGTCTGCCCGAGGGCCCCTCCCGGTGCCAGGCACAAGAGTGGGTGCCTTCCCCAGGGTGCTGCAGGGACCCCGGCAGCCACTGCTCTGAGCTCTGAGCCTGAGCGGAGGACAGGCGCCATTGCCCCCTGCGGTTTCGCACCAAGCCGCTGCTGTCCGCACAGCTCTGAGCTCTGAGTGGGGGCAGAGGACGGGCACCATTGCCCCCTGCGGTTTCGCGCCAAGCCGCCATTGTCCACACGGCTCTGAGCTCTGAGCCTGGGCGGAGAACAGGGGCCATTGCCCCCTGCCGTTTCGTGCTGCTGTCCAAGGGGCCTTCCCGTGCCCGCTCACAGCCCGGGCAGATCAAACATTCCAACTGCGGTGGAGCCTAGGACTCAGCTTTGCAGTCCCTGCGGAGCCGTCAGTGAGCTCCAGCCGGCTCTCACCACCTGGGGGCCCTTTGGGGTCCCCAGTGCCAGCCCTAAGCCTGCCGCAGCCCTCCCCAGCCACCACAGGAGACGGGCACAGTGGCCTGTGGCCCCCCACAGTACCCTTAGCTGTCCTAGCACTTCCCAGCTAGAGCACAAGGACTGCCAGTGGGGAGCGGCTGGACCTAGAAGGGCTTGCTGAGCTGAAGAGCATTCCCACCATCACATAGATCAGCACCATATCTTGGGACAACACGAACTCACCCAACTCTGCACTCTATTAGGCATCACCAGCGCTTAGAGGAAAAGGGGGAAATTTTCAGATATACACATCTACACATCCTCCATCTAGCATAGGTTTTTTTTTTTTGCCTTTTTGTGTTTTTTGTTTTTTGTTTTTAATTTCTTCTTCCCGTTATTTTACTTTCTGTGCTGTACTCTCTCTCTCCTTCCTTCCTCCTTTTTCATTAATGCTTTTATTTCTCTTCTGCCCCTTTTCTATAGATTCTCCTTCTCTCTCTTTTTTTCTTCTCCTTCCACCTCTACTAGTATCACAGCTTGTCCCTCTTCTATTACAGATTCTCCTCCCTCTCTCTCCAATTTTTTCTTCCTCCTTCCCAATATTTTGTTAAAAACTATTTTTAAATCGTTAACCTTTTAAATCCTTTTTATTACTAACCTCCACTCCCCATAAAGGGGGTTGCTAAGGGTACCCTGTCACACCTGGTCAAAGCAGCCTGAGGACACTCACTGAGGCTCCAGCCCCCATGCCAGCTGCTGATACATCTCTGCACTGCGGGTTACCAACCCGACAGGGAACTCGGTCTACACAGCAGTCTGACCCACCCTTACAGTAGGTCATAGGCAATTGCCTGAAAGAATCCTTAACAATAACATAGATAAGGTTACCTCGGTCTCCCAGAAGCATGGGGCCTATGAAAGAATCAAGAAAAAATCAACAGACCACATCACTCCCAACAAAGAAAGAAGAGAAACGAGGCACTTAAACAGACCTAATGTCACTCATAGAAGAAACAGATATGGATCAGCCACAAAAGGAAATCTTCAGAACTCTGCTTAGAGTAATACAGGAGCTAAGAGAAGCAACCCAGAATAAGGATGCAACAATAGAAGGGATGAAATACACAATAGAGGGGATGAAGTCCACAATAGAGGGGATGAATTCTACCCACCAAAGGGAACTGCAGAAACTAACAGAGGAGGTAGCAGAGGCCACACAAAAGGTCACAGAAGCTACATCTAGGCTTGAGGAGGCTGAGAACCGTATCAGTGAACTGAGGACACTCAAACCGAACGAAGCAAGCAAGAAAAACAATCAGATGGGAAAATTAACGAAACAGAAGACAGCCTGAGATCAATGACAGATGCTATGAAGAGGAATAATGTTCGAATAATCGGTCTACCGGAACATAACATAACACAAAAATGGACAGCAAAGATAGCAAAGGAATTTCTGGAAGAAGATTTTCCCAACCTAGCAAAGGAGAATCAGACTTTCATACAGGAAGCAGAGAGGACGCCGGCTAAGGTAAACACCAAGAGCAACACGCCAAGACATATAATAGTAAAAATATCCAACTTAGAGGAAAAAGAGAAAATTTATGAGCAGCAAGAGAAAGGAAGACAGTCACATACAAAGGAGCGCAGGTAAGAATATGCTCAGACTTATCAGCAGAAACCATGAAGGAGGAGAGAATGTAGCAACATCTTCCAAAAACTGAAAGATAAAAATGCCTCACCCAGAATCCTACACCCTGCCAAGTTATCCATTAAGATAGAGGGTAAGGGTCTTCCAGGACAAGGAAGAACTCAAAAATATGCTTCAAGTCACCCGACCCTGCAGAAGATACTGGCGGACTCACTATGGCCAGAAGATCAAGCTCCAACTAGAACCATCGGGAGGCCACCATATATCCCATCTCCATCTAGAAGTTAACATGCCAGCAACAAGTACCAGGACAACAGGGTCTCAGATGGAAAAGAGGACATGATAGAAACACTCACTCAAACGCAGCACACTGATATGAAGGGAGATAGGTAAAGACCCAAAACACAAAACAGAGTATGGAAACTATGAAGCCAGAGACAGTAATAATCACTCTGAATACCAATGGGCTCAATTCGTACATTAAAAGTAAGAGGCTGGAGGACTGGATTAGAAAACATAACCCATCAATCTGCTTCCTGCAAGAGACCCACCTTAAGCTAGCAGACAAGCTGATGGTTCCCGGCTATCAAAAATATATAGCGTCTGGGGTCTTAAAGGCTTGAAGGCAAATAAGCGGCCATCTAGCTCAGAAGCAACAAAGCCCAAAGAGAAGAAGCACACGGCCTAAACGAATACAAGGTGTTGAATGGACCATGTAGCAGACACCAAGGAACAAAAACAATCATTGTGTGATCACCTTCCTCACATAATCACTGAAGACGAAAGTGTGCATAAGCAAGTGTGGTGAAGAAGGCTGATGGTGCCCGGCTACTGAGAGACATAGTGTCTGGGGACTTAAAGGCTTGAAAGCAAACAAGCGGCCATCTAGCCCAGAAGCAACCAAGCTCACACGGAAGCAGCACACCAACATATAGGTGATCATGAAGGGCAGAGGAGACCAGGTCTCCAACAACAAAGGTGGGGTGGTGGTGAGAATCATATCACCGTGAAAGAGGGGAGTACATGATGGGGACCCAATGCCCAACTGTAGACAGCTGGACATCCCATCCCTTCCAGAGGGGTAGTGGGGAGGAGATGATTCACTCAGGGTTCAGTGTAGCAACAATGAAACTAAAAACCTTCCTCTAGTTCCTGAACGCTTCCTCCCCTCCCAATTATCATGACCCCAATTTTACCTAGCGGGCCTGGTTATACCAGAAGATGTACAGCGGTGCAGTAGGGATCTGGAAACACAGGGAATCTAGGACAGACAAACCCCTCAACACCAGTGGTGGGAGTGGCGACACCAGGAGGGAAGGGGGTGTAGAAAGGGAGAACCGATCTCGGAGACCTATATGTAACCTCCTCTCTTGGAGATGGGCAATGGGGAGGTGGGTAAGGGGAAGACGCCGGGGAGTGTAAGATAAGATATAATAATTATTTATAAACTATCAAGGGACCAGGGGTGGCATCGGGGAGGGAGGGGGACAGGGGCAAAAAAGGGAAACCGAGCTGATTCCAGGAACCCAAGTGGAAGGTGAATTATGAGAATGACGAGTGCAACGAATGTGTAAGGGTGCTTTGCTCAATTGATGTATGTACAGATTGTGATAAGAGCCTTATGAGCCCCAATAAAAAGATTGAAAAAATAAAATAAAATGTTAAAAAATATTCACTGACTTAATGTTTACAGTGTTGTAAAATATATATGTATATATGCATATATATCATAATGAATTCTTATGTTCTTTCCCCCTCCCACATTCATTGTATGCTCCCAAAATTTCCTCACCCTTGCTACTCCTCTACTCCCCTAGGGCCCTATAGACAATTGCATCAGTTATTGTCTCTAGGGATCCGTGTCTGTGCGTTACAACTTTGGAAACCCAATAGAAACAACCAAAACCAAAACTAAAATAAAGCTGCAAGAAGAAAATAATAATAATATAAAGATAAAAATGAAAATAAAGAATGAGAAAGGAAAGACTACCATCAATATTTTAAAGTTCAGCAAAAAAAATACTGTTATGGAACAAGTGGGAAATACTTTACCTTAGAGCAAGTACAGGTTGGATCGAGAGGTAGGTCAACTGACCAATTGTCATATTATGCCATGGTCTGATCCACTGTGATCAAGTTCACAATCATCTCTGTCTGATGGTAAACCTTTTCAAGGGGATGTACCAGAGGTTTAATATGACTAGATATTCTTCAGATGGATTTTGAGTTCTCACTGTTCACCTACCCTTCGACAAGATGGATGTTCATCATTTGAGCTCTGGGACTTTTTCCTTCATTACATTTGAATTTAATTGTCACTATCTTTGGATCCCACATGCTGGTGTGCTTCTTCATTGTGGACTTCCTTGACACCTGACTTAGATGGCTGCTTCTTTGAAGACAAGCCTTTTAGACCCCAGATAATTGATAGCCTGGCACCATCTGCTTTTTTTCACCCCACTTTGCTGTAATGCCCTTATCTTCATTCATTTTTCAATGAAGGTAAGTATTGAACAGAGCCATGTTAAGATCTTGTACCCAGAATATGATCACCTAGAGGATGGATCTAGCTAAATCTTGTCATAAACCATGGGCACCTCTACCTAGTGCCTGGAAAGTGAACATGTGAAACTCCACAACTGTGTTACTCTGGGTTGACTAGGGAAAAAATTCATAGACATTCATATGTGTACAAGAGAGAACTTTATATCAAAGAGCAATTGTACATTAAGAAAGCATACCTGCCCAGTCCAGTTGAAGTCACTAAGTCTGAAATTAGCCCATATATCCAATACCAGACTATAAATTCTTTTCAGACTCACACAACATATACAATGATGTCGAATGCAGGAAGACCACATGCCAGTGAGTGGAAATTCTTTTGGATCCAGTGGAGGCGGAAACATCTCAATGCTGTCAAGGGTCTCCACGTGGCTCCTTCAGCTCCAGGGCTCTAGTGTCACTTCATGTGTCTTGTTCACAGGAATGTCTCACAGGGCATGAGCTTGTGTCCCGCCTCCAGGGAACTATTTATCTCCTCAATGCCTCCAAATGAGGTCATCAAACTGCACCCGCACTGACAGACTAAACTCCACCCCTTCATTCTTAAGTCTCAAATTGATAACAGATTATGCAACTACCACAGCAACCAAGGAGGCAGATGAAGAGGAGGACAGGAAAAGAGAAGTAGGTGCCTTCTCTGTTTTATACTCTACTTAAATTTGTATCTTTATGTTATTATTATTTTTCTTTATGTTTCTTTTTTGGGTTTTTAATTGTTTTTGCTATTGTCTCCCTGTTTGGAAGCAAAAAAGAAGTGGATGCATGGAGACAATAACTGAGGCAATGGTTTATATGGAAGGGGGAGGGGAATTAGGGAGTAATTAGTGGATCTGTGAGGCACGAGTGAGCATTAAGCTTATTTGACAATGGATATACAACTCTTTTCTAGAAGTGTTTTAAGTATGGAAATCTGAATGTTATATCAGGAACATTACAAAAGAAAGGGGGGGGGGGACTTGATCTATGGTTACCATGTGTGAAGGAGGAAGAGTTTTTGCTTAGGGGATAGTGAATTAATTTTAATGGTGGTGGAAAAATATGCAGGGTGATTAAAATAATGGTTGTACAACATGAAAAGAATACTCAGTGGCACTGAATTACACATGCAGAAGTTGTTGAACTGGTGAAAGTTTTGTTACATACATTTTTGCAAGTATGTGAAATATATTACATGAATAATGATTATGGAGGGGAAAATTGTTCCATAATTGACTGTGGTAGAGATTGTACAACTCTTCTTGATATGATTGAGGTATTGAATTATACGATAACTTGAAAAGTGCCAATAAAAGTGATTTGTTTTGTTTTGAAGAGAAGCAAATTCTCAGAAATGTTCATCATTTTACCTCCCACTTTAACCCTACAGCCTGCACATTTCATGGGGTACCCTTGTACTAAGGGTAGAACTGGGCTGCCCAGAGAGAAAGTGAAACATTCCAAGAAAAATAGTATCCCCAGGAATTCCCTTCGTTATGGCTCACACCTCAGGCCAACTGTCTGCATTTCTACAAATCTACACATGGTTTTCAGGAAGAAATTGTTTGTCCATAGTGAGTGCAAATGATGAAGGGTAGAGATTGACCTCACAGAACAAAGGTCAGAAAAATTCCCTCTAGAGGCCATTACTCAGCTGCTCCTACTCAGAACCATCCTCCTTCTGCTTCCACATGCACAGCACACGTGAATCACCTAGAGTAAAATATGGTAACAGAGCTCCAAGTCACAAATGAAAGTCAGACTTCTTAGGTCTTCATCCTTACCATGTTGATCATAGATGCCTGTGGAGGTAACACCCTTCTGGATTCTTCCTGGTGACATGAATGTCCTACCCTGTAAGCACCTTCATGTCAAAAACAATGATTTTCATCTTAGAATGGTTTTAAATTATATCCCCCCCTTTATTCCTAGGTGTGATTGTTCAGGTAGAGCTGCTACAGACCAGTCATGAGTTGGGAAAGCTATGTGCAATGTCTCAAAGTGCTATGTCTAACTTTCAGGTCTGCAGATATCAAGTTCCTAGATCTATCAGGTTCTGGGAAACACAACCTGTGTTAGGTGGCAAAGAAGTCTTGTGATGAGAGTCTTAGCAACAACTCAGTTTTCACATATTGATACATTGAAACCACAACAGCTCAACCAGCTGGGTGTACTTTAACTGAACAATCTGAAACCTGAGGACAATGACATGTAAATGTAGGAAACTTACCAGGAGACACAGTGAAGGCTAAATGGTCAAACATCTCAAGCATCACAACACTAACTGGGCAGCAGAGGGAGCTCAGGGTACATGGGACACAATCTTTGCCACAGGAGCAGGTGCAGGGGATGCCAAGTTTGTTTCCTCTTGTGTCTGGAGTTTCTCAGTTCACCCACGTGGAGTACCTCTTCAAGGACACTTCGGCAACTACAGTTCTCATGTCTCTTATTTTCCTGAAGGGAAGATCCTAAAAATTAAAAGTCCTTGTTCTTCCTGAGAAGACAGGGGAGAAAGAAATCACACTTGGGACAAGTTGAAATCAATCCCAGAAGGACCGATAATCTCTCTAGGCTGTTAAAATCTGACCTCCATGTGCTTCTCTCAACACAATCAGTTACTCTCCATCCTAATTCTTTTTCACCAGTTACTGTAGGTTGAAACTATATGTGTGTGAATCCCAGCCCAAATATCTCCTGTGAAGAGAAAACAAAAGCAAACCTGATTTTACCATTTCTGAAATAATTGACAGTTGGATGTATTTTTGAAACTTGGAGAAACTGACATTTTGAGATTCTTAATAAAGCATCAAAATGTCTCATAGTCATTAGAAATCATATAATGGCGCTTGCCCCAATCCCAACTATGTGGACTCTCCCCCTTCCCTTCCCCCCACCCCTACCTAAAGAAGGCAATTCAGAGAACAGAACTGAAGCTGAAGCTTGGGGACATGTGCATCTGTGATTAGAGCACACGGGAGAAGCGAAGAGGGTAGGAGTGTGAGAAGAACACATCCTGACCCACTAATCCCCAAGGACGATATTACTGCTCATAGCAGATAAGGCACAGTGAGGATCATAGGGCCAGTCACACCACAAGACATGATGTCCCTAACTGAACCATATCACTATGGGGGACAACACTGGAGACTCAGGGTGGGACTTGTGTCTGATCAGACCCCATCACATTGGGGCAAAATACTAAGGGCATGCAACAGCAAGGGAAGCAAAGCAATGAAGTCCCCGGGGAATGCCAAAATTAGATGTTGGGGACAGTGTGACACAGCACCCCTTCAGACTCGACTTGAAAGCATTCCTAAAAGTCAAAAACCAGCCTGCAACGATTTATATGCATTTCTTGTTTTGTCACTGGCTATCTTTTTGTTGTTATTTCTGTTTGTTCGGTTGGTTTTGTCTTCCTCTGTTGTTTTGTTTGGCTTTGCCTTGTTTTTGTTCTTATTAATGTCTCTGCATGTCGATCTAGATAGAAGACTGGATAAACAATTCAGAGAAGGAAAAACAGGACCAGTGGTCCCGGGGGGGCATGGGAGAAGGAGAGGTGGGAGAATAGAAGGTGGGGGTGAGGGGATCAACCAACCCAAGGTCAAGTTAACAACAAATGAACTAAAATCGTTGGAGAGAAAGCATAGGATGCCTAGTGGGGATTAATCGAGGGCAAAGTCAGAGCGAGGAATTACTGAAACTCAAATTAAGACTGAACATGTTAGTGGGACAAGAGGAAAGTAAAAGGAAATGGAGGAAAAATTAGAAAGCAAAGGGCATTTACAGAGGTCTAAATATAGGCATATACCTATGTAAATATATTTATATGTAATGGCAGGGAAATAGATATGTTAGGTATTAAGGTTGAAGATGGAAACTGGACCTCAACTCAAGTACTCCCCAAATGTAAGAACACTTTGTTCTAAAACCCTGCATTCTGTGATGCTCACTTTCCCAACACGATGGCGGTCGACAAATTGGGTGCATAAGCAAATGTGGTGAAGAAAGCTGATGGTTCATTGCTATCAAAAGATATAGTGGCTCTGGTCTTACTGGCTTGAAGATAAACAAACAGACATGTAGTTGAGAAGCAAAAATGGAAGAAGCACACCAGTCTGTGTGATCATGAAGTGTCCATGTGATCATGTATCAGGCATCAAAGACCCAGAACAAAAAAAAATTTTTTTAATCATATCCATGTGAATGAAGAAGTGTGTGCAGTGGAGACCCAAAGCCCATCTATAGACAATTGGAAATCCCCTTACATATGGGTCACAAGAAAGAGAAGAGTCAGTCAGAGTGTACTACAGCACCAATGAAACAGACAACTTTCCTCTAGTTCTTTAATGCTTCTCCCCCCACTATCATGACCTCAATTCTACCTTACAAATCTGACTAGACCAGAGCATGTACACTTCTACAGCTAAGATCTCACAACAAAAGGAATCCAGGACAGATAAAACCCTCAGGGCCAATAATGAGAATAGAGATACCAAGAGGATAATGGGAAGATGGGAGTAGAAAGGGGGCATCAATCACAAGGACTGACATATAACTCCCTCCCAGTGGGACAAACAATGGAAAAATGGGTGAAGGGAGACAGTGGAAAATGTAAAATAAAAATTTATAATTTATCAAGGTTCATGAAGGAAGAAGAGTGGGAGAGGGAGGGGGGAAATGAGGAGCTGATATCAAGGGCTCAGGTAGAAAGCAAACACTTCCAACATGATGATGGCAGCATATGTACAAATGAGCTTGACAATGGACGAATGCATGGATGGTGATATGAGCCATAAGAGCCCCCAATAAAAGTATTTAATAAAAAAGAAAGCATTAGTATTGTAAAGCATAATACCTAGATTTGGAGAACAAAATCAACTCCTTAACCATGGGAGACTTCCTCTAGTTTTAGGAAGATGCCCTGGAAACGTCCTGATGTGTTATGCAAATTCACGAACAGCATTGGCTTCTCTGGGAGATGTAGAGATCTTCAGCATTTAAAGAACATCTAAGTGTAACTTGATACCTTAAAATTCTTGGTGTGCAAAAGATTTGTGAAGGGAAGGCAAGCTTGATTAAGGCAAGACAAACCTGCAGGGAAGGAGCAAAACTCAGGAGCCACTGTCATATTCAGCTCTAGTGGACAATTAGGGAAGGTCTAGAAGGTGATGATGAGGGTTTTACTTTTAGCATATGAATTTCCTTTCCAAAAGATAATTTAAAACAGAATTAGACAAGGGAAGCTTGTGTCAGATTAAATATATATTTCTACGGGGAATATTTAACTGCATCAAGAAAAGAATAAGCACCACACAGAGGGGTGGGGAGGAGGTGGGCACATTTCAAGGAAGTGTCTCTAACTGTAGGTTGACATTTCCATTAAGTCAATTCTTTCTCATAACAACCCTATAGGATAGAATAGGACTGCCCTTCTAGGCTTCTGCGTCTGTAAACCTTCATGGGTGTGGAGAGCATTCTTTCCCCTGCACAGCCATTGGAGATTTAAAATGATTGACCTTGCATTTAGCAGCCCATCGCATAATGAACTCCACACGCAGAGCTCTCCAAGATATCTAGAACATCCTTAGCTACTCTTGGAGTGACTCTCTTAGAAGTCATTCAACATTACTTATGACTATATAGGCAAAAGGTATGCAAATAGACATCTCCCCTGCTGATGAAAACCATCCAAGTCCCAACTCTGAAGTTCTTGGAGAGGTGCTCCAACTCTGGAATTCCCAGGTGCCAACATTCAGGACTGAACACATCAAGTCACCATGGAATCTGTATTGAGCTCAATTTTCCTTTTTGGAATTTCAAATGGTGCTTTGATGCAGATAAAGTGTGTATGAGGGGGCGTGAGTGAGAGGCAGTGAATATGTTATGATTTTCATCACCAGGATGTCGGTGTGTTTACAGGTGTCCAGTGTGAGGTGGAGCTATGGAATCTGAGGGAGACTTTAGGCAGCCTGAGGCTTCTCTGAGACTCTCCCCTGCTGTCTCTGCATTCACTGTCTGTGTGTATAATACACAGAGGGTCTGCCTAGGCCCAGAGAATGGGCGGAAGTGGGTTTCATACATTAATAGTGTTGGTAGGAAAAGCCACATAGATTCTCTGAAGGGCCAATTTACCATCTCCAGAGACAATAGTAAGAATATACTATAACTTCAAATGGACAATCTGAAATTCGAGGACATAGCTCTGTAATTCTGTGCAAAAGACTCAACAGTGTGGTAGTTATATAATCTGGTGTAAATTTGGGACTTGAGAGGATAAAGAGGGAAGGGTTGGAGTCTGTCAATTGGGTCATAGCCAATGACGCCTATGTGTGGGCATCTCGATCTCCTGAGAATTCTGGGAAATCCCATATTCCATCTTTGAGGGGAAGACACTCTTTCTAATCCCTGGGAGACACCCTACTGACAAGGGTGACCCCTGTGAGACATCCCTGAGTAGAAGCCATGTGGATCTACCTCATGAAGCCCTGGGTGCTGGAGAATCCATGTAGAGCCCCCGTCAGCACTGAGAAACTTACAATGCCACTCGATCCAAAGACTTTCTGCCCACTTTCCTGTGATCATCTTGCATTCTGGATCATTGCATGTACTTCATAAGTCTGAAGAGGAATTTATACATTGGTATCCGACATATGTGCAAATTATGGACTTATGGGCTTGGACCTAACTGGGGTTGAGATGCTTTCTTAATGTACAATTGCCCTTTATATTAAATCTCTTATACACAATATGCGTGTGTCTATGGATTTGTTTCTCTAATCTACCCAGACCAACGCATACAGTTAGGGGAAGTCAGAGTTAACCAAGACACGAATGTACTCTAGTGGAAGAGGTTAGGCTGCAGGGGCCCTCAGGACCCAGAGCACAGGTCTCAGACCGAGGAGCAGGTGCAGATGGAGCTTCACCACTGGCTTCCTGTTGTGTCTGGGGATTCTTCTCCTTCTCGGTATCCCTCAGGGAATCAGTGCATCTCCTCACATCTTTCTCAAACACTCACCCAATCTCCCTGTGACGATAGGATGATTTTGAACTTAGTTTCTGTTTCGTTTTCCCCTTGAATCGCGCCACATTTCCCACATAATTGGTAATTCCTGCATCTAGGATGAATTCTGTTCACATCATCTGCTTCATCAAGCTCTTTATGCCTTGCATTCAATACCCCTCCTGTATTCCCTCCTTCCCTGGGACAACAGTCCCTGCTGTGCAAAGGATCTCATTTTATTAGCTTGTGTGTATATATATTTTTCCAGACAACATATTACAAGAACTTATCACCAGTAGCCCAATCCTATATCAAGTCGCCTGTCTCCATTCATCCAATCGGAGACTTTCTTCTCTGAGTTCATTCATTTTATTAATTCACAGCTCCTGTCTGCCCTTGTCCACCACAGACTGATTTTAGAGTCCGTTTTTTTTTTCTCCAAAGGCTGTTTGTTTAATTCAGTAGTTGTGAATATTGATACAAGAGTGGGAAAAGGGAGACAAGACACATTTTATGCTTAGTCTCAAGGTACCTCCACAGAACTCACCTCCCTTCGTGCCCTATGTCCCCTTGTGCATGGGCTATACACGTCCTATTCTGCACAGGGCACCCACAGGTTCCCTTCAAGTTCTGTGGGTGGCTATGCCTCCACATATTATTGAGAGCAGAATATCCTTCTCTAGAGACATGACCAGGAACTGATTTTCCCTCAATTAGCAGTGTGACTGCTGTAGTTACGATCGTGTATTTCTGAGTCGGACACACAGAGGGAAAGGTTGTGGGAACCCAGACACAAACACCAATACAGGGATATGGCTGGGCTCAGGGGGTCACTGAAAGCCCACAGATAAAAGGGGCCCTCAGGGGAGAAATGTAGAGGAGCCTAAGAAGGATTAGTTAAATTAGGTACCTATTTCCTCTACCTGCAGAGAAAATGTCCCTACCACAGACCTCCACATTCTTGTAGCTCAGTGTATGTTCTTGTATGCACTTTATGTCTGTGTGTTTTGTGTGTGCTAGCACATTGCCTTAAGATGTTATACAATGTGACAGAACTTGTAGTCTGTTCTGCATTTATTTTATTATTATAATTCTAGTATATTTTAGTGTGTCTTTGTGGTTTTTCTTAAGTAAATGCATGTGTATTTATTAATCTGAGGGTATTATATGAAGATTTGTTAGTTGTAGTAGATGTGCTAATTTGTTCACAATATGCATGTGTATGTTAATATGACTGTTAGAATACAAATGTCATTTTGTGAGTTTCCTGCTAGTGTGTGTTCACTCCAACTCATCTGGGCTCTTCATCAAACTTTATGAGCTCGCATCTCCTTGAATAATCTACTGAGTGTTAAGAAATGACTTAGGCTGGGGGAATCCATTAGAGGCCCATAGTAATATGCACAGCAGAGTGTGCTAATCAGTGAAACTTCTTTTTGAAGTGGACAATAAGAGACAGAGGGACATGAACAGCAAATCCTAGAGGTGAGCTGGTCAATGCAGAGACAGCCTTAACTAGGAAACAGGCCAAGGGGGATGCTTATTTTCTCCTCTCTGCAGCTCTTGTGTTTACAGATGGCAATGATAAAGCCTTTGTAAAAGGATGCATGCTATACTCAAAGAATGCCTAGTTGTAGGTAAATGGGTAATGCCAAGAGCCAAGGTGACGGCTGAAGCTTGAAGGTAAATGAGATGGATCAAGGAAAGAGATAACTTATCTTCCGTCATCTTTGCCCAGAGCATGAGGTTCAAGCTCTCTAAATAATGTTCAACTGATGACAAACAACACAAACTGTTGGAAAGGGCTTATTCACTTGTATTCTAGGATGTCCCATCCATAGACTTGGGCTTCTAGGAAGAGGGTGGATAGCTAGTGTGTGGGCATGAGCTTGTAAAACATGCTCCACCAGGAGGCTGAAGGGGTAGGAAGACAAAATGAGTGTGGAGGGAAGAGGCTGTGCTGCGATCAAGTGGGGAGGCATTAGCCTGAGTGGCTACTTGGATATCATTACCATTGGCCTTTTGCAAGCACCAGTGAGTTTCTAAGGCAAGGAGGTGTGAAGTGGCAGTTATCTGACAGAGGTGTAGGTTAGTGCCCCTATAAAACTAATCTGCAAATCAGCCTACTAGAGAAATACACATTTCATAAAATTTCTCCTACCCACTCATCATGCATATGTGGAATATAAGGCTCACCATTCCCCTATGTTATAAGTCCAGGTTCCAATTTCAGAGCTCTGGGGCAGGCAGGTTGAAGAACAAGGTTGGATTCTAGGACCCTTGTTGAAGGCCATAAAGACTCAGCCTTGAAACGGCTGAGAAGTCTCAAGACCTATGTGTCACTGTTTGCTGATTTCTTCTGTGAGTTTACATTTAGAACAGACTGTTAAGAACAAGAACGTGTGCAAGCTCTGGGAAAATAGGTCACAAGAGTTGCTATGTGTATCAAATATGCTTGCTTAACAATGAGATAATTAACCCCAGGTTGTTTCTGCATGGTTAAAAGGAGTATGAAAAATAAACGCGAGGCTTCAGTATTCACTATTGCCCTCCCAATAAATTCTGTCTCACTCCCTCTTTCAGGACTGTTCAACTCATTGGCTGGCTTGGACAAGAGTGGCGCCCAAACCAGGGACACTGAAAACGGGGGACAAAGTGAAGGACACCGTGGATTACAAAGGTGTACACAAAGAGATTGGTGGTGACGTGAGTAGCTATTGGGAGAAAAATGGGGCAAGGAAATAGCAAACAGATTTTTGTAAATATTTTTCAAGACATGTTAAAAGCTAGAGGAGCAAAAGTAAGCTACCAAAGAATAGAGAAGTTTTTAGATTTTGTGGTTAAGGTATGTCCTTGGTTTCCTGAGGAAGGGACTGTAAATATTGAAACTTGGCAAAAAGTAGGGAAATGGTTAAAAGATCACTACACCACTAATGGACATAGAAGGTTCCCATAGACACGTTTAGCTTATGGGATTTAGTTAGGGATAGCCTGTACCATAGGCATGAGGGACTCCAGCCTGAACACCAATTTGCATGCTCAAACAAAAGTGAAAGTAAACTTCCTTCTGCGCCTCTGCCTCCTCCTCAACCACTGAAGTCACTGAAAAGTTAACTGGAGGGCTTTGAAAGCAAGGATGAGGAACCCCTTGACCCAGGCGATGTGGAGCCCTTAGAGGACAAGGTGGCACATTATCATGATGAGGATTTGGGTATTTTCGCTGCCTCCGAGGCACTTCAACCTGAGAATCAAAACCTGGTGCAAGATACTCAGAAGTCCTGCCCAGATTAAACAAAGGTGGTAGGCTGGGAGGAAGCTTATGCATCATTAGCAGCAAAGATGAGGGAAATGCAAGTCAAGTTAATAGAAAAGCAGTCTGAGATAGAGTCCCATGAATGGGTGCCAAAACTTACTGGGGCCAAGGTATTTCAGAGGCTTCAGAGTGCATTCAGTGAAAGGAATCCTTTTCTAGAAGACTTGCCAGTTGCAGCACTGGTTGTGACTGGGGCTCCAGGAAAGGATCTATGCTTAGTGCTGCCGCACATGCAGCAAAACAAGGAGAGGATATAGGGGAGTTCAGTATGCAGTTCCCTGTAACTGAGTGACAGGATGCCCAGGGTAATCTGATGAGAGATCATACTCCTATTCCTTTCAAACAGCTAAAAGAATTCAAGGTTGCTTGTGACCAATATGTCCCGAGTACCCTTTTACTCAATCTTTATTAGATACACTTTCCATCGCGGTACTTGCCCTCACAGAATGGAAACAATTGGCTTTTGAAAATGCCAGGCAGTGCTGAGACCTTTTAGAAAAAAGGGCAACATGTCCGAATATATCAGACTATGCTCGGACATTGGACCTTTCTTTACTCAGGGGCTTGCGACAGCAGCTGCTTTGTAAGGAAAAACAGTAAAGGAGGGTTAATAATACTATGGAACTTATGGGAGCCCTGCAGGCTGGGCTCCCTTCCCCCTCTGCTATTCCAGCCAATACATATGAGATCATTTTAGATTTAAAAGATTGTTTTTATACCATGCCCTTGGATCCAAATGATTGTAAAAGATTTGCCTTTAACGTCCCTTCCACCAACTTCAAAGACCCTATGAAGAGATCTCATTGGCTTGTTTTGCCTCAAGGCTTGGCCCCGAACCGGTATTAATATGGGGACGAGGGCATGTTTGTGTTTTTACGCAGGATGCTGATGGAGCACGGTGGCTGCCTGAAGAGTTGGTGCGGTTTGCAAACCATGCGGATGGTAATTTGCCTCGGTGTGTTTCTGAGGACATTGCTCAGTGAGCAGTATAGGCTTCTGTTCCTGATTTACCCTTCTTACATCCTCCTGTCTTGGAAGGTCCGGAAATCAAGGTGTGAGTTAATGACTTATGGCCTCCCTGTACAAAGGGAAGGAAATGTAATCTCACCCACTCCGCAGTCTTTTTCCCCTTGTGGACTAGAGACTCAAAAGAATAAAAGCATATTGTAGAGATTGTGTCTCACGGACAAGCCCATCAGGTATAATATCTCAAAGGAATTATATATCATAGCTTGGTCTCGCAACCAGGACAATACTAAAAAAAAAACACTGCTGAATGGGAAAGGGGGCTGTCTGTAGGACTTTGGTGGTCAGACTCGGGTTTTCCACAAATTCAATGGTGGAAAATAGGGGCTGCTTTAGTGGACACGAAGCTTATGGGCCCTTCCTCCAGACCGCAGGGAAACGTTACTGCCTGCGTACCATCGCCTTATGTACTTTTGGCAGGGAATATTACTATAGATCATGATGATTCTAAGTTTAACATGTCTTGTAATAATTGTAATTTGTCTACTTTTATTACCTGGTCCCCTGAAGATATTATCATCGCCATTTTGTATCAATCTTCTTTTGTTATGCTACCAGTGAATATTACTGGGGCTTGGTGTTCAGAAAGAGGGTTACAGGTATTAGAAGAGATTGAAAAGCATTAACCAGACCCATGTGCTTTGTAGGTTTGCTTATAGCAAGTATTTTACATATACTAAGTTTAGGTGCTACTGCTACTACTGCAGCAATTGTACTTTCACAAATCATACAAACTGCCCACTGTGTAAATGAATTATCCAAAAATGTGACTACTGTGTTGGGAACTCAAGAAGATATAGACAGGAAGTTAGAACAAAAAGTAAATGCTCTTTATGACATAGTCATGTATTTAGGAGATGAGGTGCAAGGGCTTAAGGCCAGGTCTAGTCTACAGTGCCATGCTGTACGTACATGGATCTGTGTTACACCTAAATAGTACAATAACAGTCAGTATAGCTGGATTAAAGTGAAGAACCATCTTCAAGGTATATAGCACAATACTAATGAGTCTTTAGATTTATTACAACTCCATCAAAAAATATTAGCCATAAAATATGCTAAGTCTCTTGATTTTGATGCCGCTAAACTTGCTGAGGATTGGCTCCAGCACTTTTGAGTTGCTTTCCCTTCATTAGGAAATCTCAGAGGCCTACCTCACATGCTTATGTCTCAAGTCAGAGCAGGAGTGTGTGTATTGTTGATCTCATGCATACTCCCTATGATACTGCACAGGGTTATGGTTGAATTATTGGACTTAAGAACACAGCTTCATGAAGTACACCTGTGCACTTTGCCCCCTCCCCAAACAGGGGTGTAAGACGGAGGCTGGTTAGTCAGAGATGCGTAAGATGGAGTCTGAGTTTCCCAAACTAAGACGGGTCATAGTCACCAACAGGACTGTGACTGATGACAGGTAAGGGTGATTTGAGGACTCCACAACCTAAGACAGGCACAGTCAGTTGCCGACATTTTGAGTAAAGACACCTTCAGTAAATAGAAAAGGGGGAGATGTTGAAGGCCATTAAGACTCAGCCTTGAAAGGACAGAATTCTCATGACCTATGTATCATTGTGTGCTGATTTCTTCTGCGACTTTATGTTTAGAATAGACACTTAAAAACAAGAACAAGGAAGTATGCAAATGTATCAAATGTAGTTGCTTAACAATGAGATAATTAACCCCGGTTGTATCTGCATGGATAAAAAAAATATGTAAAATAAACTCCAGGCTTCAGTATTCCCTGTTGCCCTCCCAATACTTTTTGTCTCTCCTTTTTCCTTAATCATCACTCCCCCTTTCAGGACTGTTTGACTAGTCGGCTGGCTCTGACAGCCTCTCATTTATCAAAATTCTTAATCTAAAGCTTGAGTAAATTTTAACTCCTTCCAGAAAATTGGTTAGCTTATGGAAAAAAGACCAAACAAAAACCCTGAATACTGAAAATAATAGTCAGAGATCAATAGTTACACTGTATTAGCTAAATCTGCTGAACTATGCCTCTTTAGAGTATTGAAAGGAAAAGATATTACCTCGAGGACTCGGTTCACCTGACCAAAACATGCTATTGTCAATTGATTTCATGTGCATTTGAAAGATGGACAAAGGAAGGCTGAGGAACAATGAATGCATTAGAATTGTGGTTCTGGTCAAGAATATCTCACTTACCATGGACAGGCAAAGGACAAACAAGTCTGTCTTGGAAGAAGTAATGACAGAGTGCTACTTAGAGGTAAGGATGGTGAGAGTTCATATTATATACTTTGGACATATTATCAGAAAACATCATTCCTTGAAAAGGATACTCTGTTTGCAAAAGACGAAGGGCAGTGAAAAACATGAATCCCTCTACTAAATGGATTAACAAAGTGACTGCGACAATTTGTTCACCCTCACATCACGGCCCACCAAACCCCAAGCATGATATTCTTGCTCGAATTGGCCAATGCACAGAGAGGACCATAGGCCCAGCCACACCACAAGACACAACATCCCTCAATGACCCATAGCACTATGAGGGACAACACTAGTGGCACAGTGTGGGAAATGTGCTCGATCTGACTCCACCACACTGGGGCAAAATGCTAAGGGCATGCAACAGAGCAGCAAGGGGAGCAAAGCAATGAAGTGCCCGGGAAATAAAAAAATAGAGTGTGTGGCCAAGGCATGGTACCACATCAAACTCAACCGATAGTAAAATACTCTTAATGGTCAAAAAACAAACCTGGGACGATTTCTAGTCTTTTCTCTTTTTCTCCTATAGTTGTTTTTTGTTTGTTTTGCTCTGTCTTGTGTTTGTGCTTACTATTGTCTTTGCATGTCTATCTAGATAAGATAGGCAAGATAAACACACCAGAGGAGAAAACAATGGGGCTGATGGTCCGGGGGGGGGGGGGGGGGGAGGGGGGATACAGGAGACGGGGAAGCGGGGGAAAGGAAGTGGTTGTTAACCTGGGGTCAAGGACACAAGTAATCTAAAATCCTAAAATCGATGTCGAAGATACTCTGGGATGCCTGGTAGGGCGTGATCAAGGGCAATGTAATGAGAGGAATTACTGAAAACTGATGAATGCCAAACATGATAGTGGGACAAGAGGAAAGTAAAAGGAAATAGAGGAAAGTACTAGGAGACAAAGGGCATTTATAAATTTCTAAATACAGTCATTTGCATATTTAAATATATATGATGAAATGGAAATAAATATATGTACATATATTTAAATGTTAAGTATTAAGGTAGCAGACGGACATTGGACCTCTATTCCAGTACTCCCTCAATGAAAGGAGACTTTGCTCTAATAACCTGGCATTCTGTGATGCTCAGCTTCCTGACACAATCAATTAAGACAAAATGGTGCAGAAAGTTGATGCTGTCTGCCTATCAAAATAATAGCATCTGGGGTCCTAAAGGTCATCTAGCTGAGAAGCAACAAACTCCACATGGAAGAAGCACACAAACCCGTGTGATCATGAGGTATCAATAGGATCAGGGATCAGGCATCAGAGACACAAAACAAAAAATCCTATCAATGTCAAAGAGGGGGAGTATGGAATGAGACATACAGTCCATCTGTAGGCAAGTGGACACCCCCTTACAGAAGGGTATTTTATAAACTAAACCAGGACACTTGTAAATATATATACATATATATGTATATATATTTATGTGCTGTATACATCTATTATATATATTATATATAATCATGATATATAAAATCATTCTATATAATATATATAATCATTATATATTATTATGTATTATATATAATGGATAGACATATAAAGCACAAAAGAATATAGCAGCTAATTAGTCCACACGGCTGTACAAAGTGCTCAGTTCATCTCACTTCCATGAAACATTTAATATACTGGAAATCCTTCAACTCATGAGAGCCCCTGGGTCCAAGGTCAAGGAAGCAGACAGGTGAGTCTTATGTAGGGCAATGCAGGTAGTGTGGACACAGGAAGCAAACAGAAGGTCAGGTCATCAACAGTCAGCAAGACAATAGGATCCAACAGTCCCAAGCTCAAGTGACGTATAAACCAGCAACATGATGAACCACTTCTCGAAGGAATCTCAAGTTCTAGCGACATGATCCACAGGTTGGCAGTCCCACTGTTAGTGTAGCTCACAAGTTGGGGCAGAGAACTAGCAGGCACACCCTGATCTGATCAGAAGGGAGCAAGAGAGAGAGAGAGAGAGAGAGAGAGAGGCAGGATTTGCCTAGCCATTTATCTATTTGCCCTCCAATCAAACTGCAACATTATTAATACCATGTTCCTATTGCCCAAGTTGGCACAATAAACCAACCTTTCAGAAAAGGTGAAAGGATGAGAAGAGCCAGTTAGGGTGCAGTATAGCACCAATGAAACATACAACTTTTCTCTACATCTTTAGTGCTCCCTCCCCCCCGACCCCCCTCCCCGCCCCACTATCATGAACCCAAACCTACCATACAATTCTGGCTAGACTAGAGAAAGCACATGGTTACCGATAAGAGCTAGAAACACAGGGAATCAAGGGCAGATAAAACCCAGCAGGACCGGTAATCAGAGTAGCAATACCAGGGGGGTAAGTAGTAGGTGGGGGGTGAAGGAGGAAATAAACACAATGATCTACATATAACTCCTTCTCAGGAATGGACAACAGAAAAGGGGTGGAAGGGAGACATCGGTCAATATAAGACACGAAAAAGCAATAAAAACATAAATTATCATGGCTTCATGAGGGAGGAAAAAAACGAGGAGCTGATACCAAGGGCTCAAGTATAAAGAAAATTTTTAAAAACAATTGATAGCAACATATGTACAAATGTGCTTAACACAATGGATGTATGCATGGATTGTAATACAAGCTGTATAAGCCCCTAATAAAATGAGTTAAAATAAATAAATTAATTACAATTTTAAAAACATACATTCATCCTCAATTGTGAGGATGGCACAGGAGAGTGCAGTGCTTTGTTGTTGTGCAATGGGTCCCTGTGAAATCGAATTGACTCAATGACAGCTGACATAACAGTCTCAGAATCCACAAATATGCATCCAGCACAAACACAAAGACATTAGTGTGTGTTTACATAAGGTATTATTTCTCTCATTAAAAAAGGGAAGAGGTTTCTTCAGTTAATAAAATTGGAACAAACAAGGTGACAACGAAATCACTGAGGCATTCCTACCCCTCATTAATCCATTCTTTTGGTGAGCTGAAGGCAGTTCTCTAAGGGCCTCACAGCATGCCAGATGGCAGAGTATTTTCACAAACATGAGCTCTAGTCTAAGGGCAGCACAGTCACTAAGTTTTTTTTTTTTTTTTTTTACAAACCCTTGTGTGGAGGGCTGACTTTCAATAGATCGCAGCGAGGGAGCTGCTCTGCTATGTACAAAACCCCGACCCAGAAGCAGGTCGTCTACGAATGGTTTAGCACCAGGCTCCCCACGAACGTGCGGTGCGTGACGGGCGAGGGGGCGGCCGCCTTTCCGGCCGCGACCCGTTTCCCGGGACGTGGGGCACTCTGTACCAGACCCCGGTTCCGAAGCACAGCGGGGGCAAGCGCGTGACCGGCCGAGGCGGATGCGCTCGTGGCCCGCCTGCCGGCGGGGACGGCAGAGCACCAGCTATCCGAGGCCAACCGAGGCTCCGCGGCGCTGCCGTATCGTTCCTCCTGGGCGGGATTCTGACTTAGAGGCGTTCAGTCATAATCCCACAGATGGTAGCTTCGCCCCATTGGCTCCCCAGCCAAGCACATACACCAAAGTCACTAAGTTTTGAGTAGCTATTTGTCTTTCAAGGAAACTGTGAATCATGTAGTCCTGTACACTGAGGGTTCAGCTGGAAGATCAGAGATCTAGCAGAGCAAGAGACTGACAATAGTTAACTCACTGGATTTCAGTATGTTTAGAAGGTCTATAATCAATTGAATCAAAATAAAATGTCATGAGAAACTTCCAGCCTAACTGTATGATACATGAAAACTAAAAATTTTGGCAGAGTATTCACAAAAGATGAATAAACACTTTTTTTTTACTGTTTTGTTGTTTAAGTTCAACTTATTGGGTTCCAACATAACAATAGTTTTGAGAGAGTACTTAGTAACACCATCTATGAGACCAGAAGTAACCTGACACCAATGTCAGATAATGATACTTTAAGAAAACTGTAGACCAGTGTTGATAAGGGATCTGAATGAAAAAGTTACATTAAAAGCAGGAAACTGAGACAGATAATATATTAAAATAAGTATGTATCATGATTAATTCTAATCATCCCAGAACTGAATTAACACAAGAAAATAAACACTCAGATATGTCTACTGATGGGGGGGAAAGTCAATTATCTAAATAGACACAGAATACATACTAAACAAAGTCAAAAGCTTTTCACGTTAAAAACAACTACAAATCTAACATGAAATAGGTCAAATCCAATATGCTAATACACATTCATGAAAAAAAACTGCAAATTTCACATGTAGAAGAGGAAAAAATTCACACTACCTCAGAATCAGCATAAACATACGTGTCCATTTCCACCACTCATATTAAAAATTGTACTAGCTAGATTAATCAGAAAAAAAGAATTAATAAAAGGAAGAAAAACTTCCAGAAACAAATGAAAATTCCTTCTTCATCATAAATTGATGATTTCATATAAAAAGATGCCAAATAGGTGATAAATGCTATAGCTAGTAAATGTAAAAAAGTTGTAGGCTACATTTCAACACTCAAAAATAATTTGGTACTTAAATCCCTAGTGATTAACTGCTAATCTCCAACTCCCAAACTATTAACTCTTATATATTAAGATGCTGACCATCTTTCCAACACACCGATACCCTCCTAAAACACAAGAGGAGGAGGAGGTGATGCTGTTTGCTAGCGAATAGTGAGCTGGCCAGCCCGGCTGCAGGGCTAAAATGGGCACAAACAGGAATAGCGGATTTATATACGCACTTGGCAGGTAGCACACATATTTCCGAACAAGACTACTGGTCGACCTCCTTAGTGGTGATCCAAAAGGATACTACAAAAACGTGTGCATGGTACACACACATGCACATATGTACACACAAAAATCACGTAAGTAAAATAATAGAATTGAAAATAGACATTTTGTGAAACATTTTGAAACAATGATAAGATCTAAGAAACTAAAATGGAATCCAACTCAACTATTTAAAAGTTTGTGAGAACAGGAGGGAGAGCCTGGGGACCCCAGGGTTGGAGAGCGCCGACAGTGGGCCAGGGATCCAACTGGCATGCTGACACACAGTGCACAATGTGAGCATCTCCAACGTGTTTTCCTAATAGGATCTACCAGTCGACCACCTACGTAGTGTCTAGAAAAACAATTAAGTCCCCACTCAGTGGCTGGTATACCCACCTTGTCGGGCAGGGGGCAGCCTGGGAATCCAGATTAGGGGCCATCAGGGTGTGTGGAAGCTGCTCCAATCTCTCTCTTTCTCCTCCTTCCGCTCCTCTGTCCTCCCTCCTCTCTCCTCTAACCCAGCCCTTCTCTCTCCACCCCCATCTTACAGGGGAGATCAGATCAAATCATTCCAACATTGAAGGATTAAAAAGTGACATCACTATGAACACTTGGCCACCACAAGCCAGTTATCCCTGTGGTAACTTTTCCAGCAATTCCTGCTGAAAACCCAAAAGGTCAGAGGAATCTGGAGGTCCTGCTTTCACAGTCTATATTCCTGAAAATCAAGATCCAGCAAGCTTTAGCCCTTCTGCTCCAGGGGAGGTTTCTGTCCTCCCTCAGCTCACCTTAAGACACCTACATTACCTTTGCCAGGTGTACTGTCCCAGTCAAACAACCCACTTGACCCTGATAAGTCCATGGAGACTCTAGCTAAGGCTCAGAGGGAGCACTGTAAGAAATGCCAGTGCAGCAGCAGAGGCTTACTCTTGTGTATGTGCACAAGGTGCTCTAGTAAGTCCCCTTGGACTTCAGCATCTCATTCAGGGCCATGGACATCGTGCACTCGTTGATCGACAACTGTGGGCTCATCGCCTACCAGGCATCTCAACTGGCACATTCCAAACTGCTCCACAGTCAAAGCCTGGGACATCCTGGCAACTGTGCGCCTGCTGTTGCCCTGCAGGCAGGCTGACCAACTCTCGCTGCACTCTGGTAAAGTAAATTGTCCTTCAGCCTCACAACGTTCATAACCCAAGGGCCCATTTCAGGGTCACTTCCATTTTCATCCCCAAAATAGAAGTCAAGTACTTTAGCATTACTTTTTTTTGTTTCTTTGTTTCAGTTTGTTTTTTTGATTCTTCTGTGCATAGTTTAGTTAGATTGCTTTTATGATGGAGAACTTTCTTTTTTTCTTTAACACTTTTTGGGGCACTGAATCCACATATCCCACAAATTCCCACAATTCCATAGTTCAGCCATCTTAAGCACTGCAAAATCATTACCACAATCGATTTCATATTGTCTATTTTCCCACCATGATTCAATCGCCTTTAAAAAGGCTTATTAGTCACTTTCAGTTCTAGTGTTAAGTCCCCTCAATCCTTCATTCTTAGTCCCCAACTCCGCCAGCCACCCACCCCGACCCCACCCAGACATCCTTACAAACCATCGCATGTTATTTCATCTCCAGATATCCACCCCTTCTGTGCTTCACAAACTGAACCCAACAGAAGCAATAAAGAATACCAAGGAAAGGAAATGGGAATGGTTTAAAAAACCATAGTAATATATAGATAGAATTCTAAACAAGGGGTTAAGAAAAAAAAGGGCCGCGACCAATATTTTAAAGCCAGGCAAGACGTTTCTGTCACGAACTCAGCAAGAAATCTTGTGCCTAGAACAGACTCTGATCGGGTCCAGAGGGAGGTCAGCAGAACAAGACCCCGGGGCTCACCTTTGAGCTGAGGAGGTGCAAGGAGTCTCGGGGAGCAGGCATCGCTGTGTGGAAGGAAACAAGGGAGGGGGGTTAGGAAACTCACAAAGCAACAAATCTGGGAACCCGGACCCCAAAACCCCAGCCGTGATCCCCTTTCTCCAACAGGGACTCCCACCATGAACCCCACCCAATCCGAAAGCGGGAAATAGGACTGGCCTTAGGGACACCCGCCCACCTCTCACCAAGAGAAGCGCTGGCAGGGTTCCTGGGGGAGAGAAAGGGCGCTTGCACCCTAGTCAGCTGGACTAAAATAGCCTCCGCCCACATACATGTCCCGGAGCCCAGAGCCTCCCACCTGGGAGCGCCGGCAACAGGGTGCTCAGGCTGTGGGCGCTTCTCTGGCACCCCAAGCAGAGTACCGACAGTGGAATCCTTGCAGTGAGTTGCAGTTCAGAATAAGACACCGCCACTTCCGGCCCTGTCTGGGCGTGACCCGGGGTGGGAGGAGCTGGCGGGGTCAGAGAGGGGTAGGGGTCTGCCTTCACTTCCTCTCAAGGCAGCTCTTTCCCCGCCCATTTCTGCTGAGATACCAGCACAGGCGCCTGGTGAGGGGGTGGGCGGGGCCTGGCCAGCTTGGGGCGGGGCTTGGGGAGGAGCCAGAGAGGAGAGAGGCGGTCCACGCCAAAGGGCCCACACCTGTGGCTGAAACTCCAGCGGCAAAGACTCAGATAACAATGGCTGAGGCACCAGTAATTTGGCCCTTTGCAGAGGGAGTGCATGGGTGACATGGTTGAGATAGAACCATGTACATTGGGTGTGGATGTGCATCCTCCTAACAAACTGGAAACACCCAACCCCCCAACTCTGCCAAAGTGTTAATGGGGCTGAAGCAAGAACTGAGGATCCCTGCTTAACATATGAGTTCAAACAGTTACCGTACCATGGGCTCAGAAGATAAAGGGGGGCCTGGCCTCTATCACTTTCTGTTTATAAGGACAGGACTCCCTCATATGCAAATTATCTTTCAGGCACTAGGGTACAATTTCACCCTTGGGGTGGGAAAACTATCAGTTCTCTTCAGACAGGGCTGTGGGTCTCTTGGGAAACAGAGCTGTGGTCTAAAGATGCTATTGCTGTGTGTTCTGCTGTGCCTGGTGACAGTTCCCCAAGGTGAGAGATTCAGATATCCGACCTGGGTCTATGAAGATAGTTATGACTTCAAGTGACTGACATGGAATATTTTTTTTTAATTTGCAGGCGTCCTGTCCCAGGTGCAGCTTCAGGAGTCGGGTCCAGGATTGGTGAAGCCCTCCCAGAAGCTGTCCCTCACCTGCATTGTCTCTGGTTTCTCCATAACAAGCAGTGGTTACTGTTGGAGCTGGATCCGCCAGACCTCGGGGAAGGGGCTGCAGTGGATGGGGTGCATAGATTATGGTGGTAATACAGGTTATAACCCGTCCTTCCAAAGCCGACTCTCCATCACCAGAGACACATCGAAGAATCAGTTCTCCCGGCAGCTGAGCTCCGTGACCGCTGAGGACACGGCTACATATTACTGTGCAAGGAGCACAGTGAGGGGAAGTCAGTGTGAGCCCAGACACAAACCTCCCCTGCAGGGAAGACACTGGGCAGCAGGGGGCGCAGAGAACCCAGCCTTAGACAGGCACAGATGGATGACAGGGAGGATTTCCTGTTGGAATTAGGGCTTTCTCACTTAACTCTTAGCCTCCCCTGCACAGGTTTTCATTTTGCCATCTTTTTATCTATTTTACATTGGGATGCAAAGTTCAATGTCAGTAGTTTGAAATCACCAGCTCCTCCAAGCGAGAAAGATGAGGCTGTTTGCTCCTCCAAAAGATTAACAGTGTCTGACACCCTACGGAGCAGTTCTACTCTGTCCTAGAATCACTGTGATTCGGGATTCAACGGTGCCAATGGCTTATAGTTATCGAATTTCTGAATTTGCATCTTGTTTTGTTTATTTATGTCCATTAATTTGTTTTCTATGTATTCTGCATTGTGTTTAATCATACTTCATAATATTATCAGGAATTGTTCTATTTTTAAAAATTGTTCTATTTTTTCCATCATCCTGGTCTCCACAAAACTTCATATATCGTATTCTCATTTTAATTATATCATCCTTTTCTGTGACATCTTTTATATTATTTTAAAAATCTTTATTAACATGTTAATGGTTTTCCTTTTAAATATATTTTTCCTGATTGTGCTTCAATTTACAAGGTTCTTTTATAAAAATAACCTTATTCTCCCTTCAAGTTGAATTACTCCCCTTCTTGTGTACTGCACACATATAACTGTTGATTTCTGTTAAACCAGTGTCGTAAGTCACTGACAAAAGCTCAGCTCACACACAGGCTCTGTGTGCAACAGTAGTTTGCTCACAGAGAAGAGACAGAGACGGCTCACCATCAGAGTAGGCAGCAGTCCTCACAGCCAGTGGTTACACTCTGTGGCCAGTGCAGGGAGGGAGGTTTGCAAGCATCCCTCCTTTGTGCTGCAGTTGAAGAACAGCAGACATAGAGAAATAAGGCTGTGCTGTGAGCTGAAATCTCCTTGAAGGCAGGGAGTAGGTGTTTTTTGTTGTTTCTTGCTGTATTCAATATCATGCATATGACAAGCAGTTTGCGTGTTCAGCATGAGCCACAGGGCGTGTTACAGGACACCAGCTACTAAAGAGTGCTTTTGGATCCAGAATATCCTGAGAAAGGCAGTCAACTGACAAGATCCTCACATTGCAGTAGCCAGACTGACACATCCGAAGCACACCTAGGTCTGTTATGGATTCCGAGGAAGGGCTGCTGGCTGCACTTGGACTGCCTGCTTCCTCAATTTAAATTCTTATTGGAGTTTATCTCATGTATTTTGTCATTGGGGGATAGCATTCTTGAATTTCAGCGATATGTTTTTCTTTTTGATGGTAGATGAAAGCCAGAATTGATTAACATAAAGAGACAACAAGTAGAATAAGGGTTTCTGGGACTACAGTGGTGTGGTGGTGGTGGTGGAATAAAGGGAGATGGTGCCACTAGTTGAGAAAGGAAGATGATGTTTTCAAGCTAATTGGGGTAGCAGTTGTATAATACTGCTTGATGCACTTGAACTACGGATGGATATGACAACTGCATTTGCTCCCAATAAAACAGTTTTGGAGGAAAAGTGAGACAATAAATAAAATATTAAATAAAGAATATTTATTCCATTGCTAACACTTTTTATAAATTCAAATTTCTGGCTTATATCATAATCTCTTTTCTGATTGAATATTTTAGCTAGTCTTTTGAAATGTTGTACCAGCAACACTCTCCATCAGTTTCTAATTGTGAGTAAAAAATGAAAACTATGTCATATTCTAAGTTATTTTTATCATATATGTGCTACAGAATAATATTTTCAACATTCTTCTCATACATAATTCAATGGAGAGGTACATAGTTTATTGTGCCAACCTGGCCCATAAACACTTATGGGGTCAATTGAAGGGCCGAGGGATAAATGGCTTGGTGAGCCTCGCCTTTCTAGTTCTAGGGTCACTTGTTTTCTGATGGTCAGACAAGGGTGCAGCTGCCTTAGACAGTTCCCTGCTTCATCTGGCAAGGCTCACTTCCTGCAAGAACATCCCTTAAGAGAAGCTGCATGGACCTACCCCCAGGAAGCCCTGAGTGCTAGAACAGCTGAGGGGTGACCCTGCCTGTGCTGAGATGCTTACACATTCTCTTACTTGGCTTTCTTCCTGCCATCGGCCTCATTGTGCATGTTTTGTGAGATGGAAGAAGACTTTGTGGATTGGTGTTGGGCATATGGGCTAATGTTGGAGTTGTGGGCTTGGGTACCACTGAGTTAGGATGTTTTCTTGATGTGCACTTAACCTTTATATAAAACTCTCTTATACATATGAGTTTCTGTGGATCATTTATCTAATGTACCCAGACTAACACAAATGGCATTAGATTATTATTGTGTTCAACAATTACCAACAGCTGCAAAATTCCCTCCCAAACGCATCACAGAAACCCATAAAAAGAATTCTCACTTGACAATTTCTTCCTTAACATGGAATAAATAACTCTATAACTCTCTTGCTTGAATTACTTTGAATAGAAATCTGCTTTAAGTATGGTTCCTATTTCTGTGGACAGAATGAACCCTAACCTCTGTTTAATACTTTGATTGTCTTTCAGGCAAATGTCTTTCTTGATTGATATTTTATTGTGGCATATATCTCATAACAATATCTATATAAATATCTACATGAATCGATCTCACTTCATTTCACTGCAACCAATTCAGAGTGTTCGCAACTTGTATCATTCTCTATGGCCAAAGCTTTTCACGGTGAGTGAGAGTCAGTGTGAGTCCAGACAGAAAACCAGTCTCAGGGAGAAAGCAGACTTGCATGGATGCTAAGGACCCACCAGCTCTGGACCAAGAGAAGATAGAAGTGAAGACAGGAGTCTGGGTAAGGACTGCAGTGCCTGGTCAGCTAGAACTGCTGTGCTGACCACTATGGTAGCTCTACTGCCCATGGCAGGAAACCTGCAGAGACAACTCCAGGTAATACTCCTGACCAAGAGTCTGAAAGCTCAGTACCAGAAAAGAATGTTGCTGAGGTACCCACAGATGTGGAAGACAGTGTAAGTCCAGGAAACGCCTCTCGCTGTTAGCAGGCGCCTCTCAAAATACACTGAGCCCAATGCCCACCCTCGGTACTAACTCATGAGAGGATAAATGCACTTTTTCTTATTTCTGTGGTTTCTTTTAACCACACAATAACCATATTGTTAGGAAACCTTTTATTCCAACTCTAAATCTAGAAGATAGGGTTAAAGTATTTTTACTCCTTTCTAAATATTCTGAAATACCATAGGGCCAAGGAGCTTTATGGATGACATACTCTTGTTTCCCTATGTGTTCAGATGTATGGAAAGATTCAGGTAGGCCTGGTCTTGTTACCTAAATATCGTGAGGATAGAGATTGTCTTTAATTTCAATAGAACATCTGGGTATTTTGATGGAAATGACATAAAGCTACATTAAACATGAAATCTGCACAGATGTTTGTATGATTGCTAGAGTGAAGACCTCAGGGAGAAGACTGTATTCTCCCATGGCTGTCAGGGTAGCCACCGCCTCACAAATCATCCCAGGTCTGGTAGGCACAATTGTACAGTGATAATAATTGAAGATTATAGTAAACTCATAGAGAAATACAGGCGATAGAAGAAAGAGTAAAATGATGGAATCAGACAAATTTCATGTTAGCATGCTCACCGTAGCCCCGCTTGATGATTCCCATAGAGATGGGAGACCTGAGGGCAGGAGAGTGAGGGGAAGGAGAACAAGGGGAGAGGAGACACGGAAGCGAGGACCGCAGAGGAGAGCACCACGGGAGAGAGATTCTTTATTTCTAACCAAGATTTATTTACCTTTGAGGGTGTGCAAGCCCCCTAATTTCAGGTAAAGACACACATCACAGGGAGGGGTCATACTATAGGTAATACAGTAAAGAGAGGATGAAAATCTAGGGGTATACAGGCAATAGGAAGGGGAGGGATTGGGGTATACCTGTGGCAAGATGGACGGACCTCATATCCCCACTTCCATCCTCCTCCCCCTCCCTCATAAATCCTTGGTAATATATAAATTATTTTGTCATATCTTACACGTCAAACATCTCACTTCCCCCACTTTTCTGTTGTCCGTCCCCCAGGGCAGAGATTTTATGTAGATCCTTGTAATCGATTCACCCTTTCTACCCCACCTTCCCTCCACCCTCCTGGTATTGCCACTCTCACCACTGGTCCTGAAGGGATCATCTGTCATGGATTCCCTGTGTTTCCAGCTCCTTTCTGTACCAGAGTACATGTTCTGGTCTAATTCTACCTTATAAATCCAGAGAGAGAGTTTTATATCAAACAGTAATTGTACATTAAGCAAACGTCCCAGCCCAGTGCACATCGAATCCATAAGTCTGGTATTAGCCCATATGTCTGATACCAATCTATAAATTCCTTTTCAGACCCATAAAACATGTGCAGTGATGCTGAATGCAGGATAATCACAGGCCAATGGGTGGAAAGTCTTGTGGATCCAGTGGCATTGTAAGCATCTCAGTGCTGGCTGCGATCTCTCTGAGGCTTCATTGGCTTCAGAGGTCTGGTCGCATCCATTTGGCTTGCCTTCTGCAATGTCTCCCAAGGAGTAGCAGAGACAGAGAGAAAGAGAGAGAGAGAGAGAGAGAGAGAGAGAGAGAGAGAGAGAGAGAGAGAGAGAGAGAGAGAGAGAGGTGTCTTCCACCTCCAAGGAGGAAGTACCAGATTTCTCAGAGTTCTCAGAAGGAGGCTATGCCCACATAAAAATCTCACTGACTATCTCCAGATTGGCAGCCTAAACTCCACGCCTACACTCCTAATCCTTAACTTGACACAAGATTAGGTGACTACCACAGGCTCCTAATCCATAACAAGCCCATTTAATTTTTCCCTGCATACCGACACCAATCCAATACCCAAAGCTTTACACAATGGGTGGAGATCTACTTCTAAAACATGAATATAGAAAAATTGCTTTTGCTTGAAGGCTCTCAAGGAAATGCTCACTGAAAACTCCATTCCTATTATCTCACCTCCCCCAAATTAGTCTTCTTCTGGGCTTTCAGTCACACCAAGATCTCTCCTGCCCCAAGGCCTTTACATGCACTGTCACCTCTTCCAAGCCCTGAAGTGCCAAGTTCAAAGTTCCAGTTAATCTCCCTGATCCTGAATTTTAAGAACTGTGTGTGTGGGAGGGAAGGGGTTGGGCTGTTTGTTGAACTGCTGGGTTTTGGAGCCATTTGTCATGCAACCTCATTTTGTCAATGACTGGTTAATTAATGCAGCATTCATTTGCCCTTCTTCCACTCACAGCACATGGCTTGTATCTTTGGGATCACTCTTCCACCATGCTCCATCTCCATGTTTCTGCTGGCATTGACCCAATCTGCCAGCTCCAGGCCTGGCTAGTCAGGGCATGACTTTCCTCTGTCCAAAGGGACTGGGTCAGACTCAGTATGAGACTCATGCTAGGTTAATGAAATCTAACCCTAAAAAATGCCCCAGAAACAATTTCCTCATTGCCAATGAGTCCATTTTGAATCATAGAAGGTCCCTGTGGGGTTTCTCAGACTGTAAATATTTATGTGAGCAGAAAGTTCCATCTTTTTCCCTATGAGGTAGCTGGTAGGGTAGCACTGCCAACCTTGCAGTTAGCAATCCAATGCTTACCTGATAGTACCACCAATGATTAGAAAGGAAAAGAGCCTCTCTCTAATAGAATTCCTGAGCTTCTAGATAAAACTACAGCTGTCATCAGGAAGCCTGCGTGAAACTCAAAAGGAAACAGCTCTGAAAGGAAAAGGTTCACACTCTGATGGTATCAACTGAGTGCCAGAACCCAGCTATTCCTGATGCTCTGTCTCCAGACTTACAAATTCCATAAACCTACCCATTAATTCCTTCTCCTGCTCCTTCCCTTCTCACGCCCCAAGGTACTTTGACTTAGCTTTGAAGGCACTCACAACTTCACGGGTTCTGCCTTGCACAGGTGTCTGCTTGCTTCCAGTTCAGTCCTGACATTGTCCCTATCTTTAGCCATGTTAGGCTTGCGTCCTAGAGCTTTCCTTTGCTTGTCTCCCTATTGCTCTTGTCCTATGAAGTCTGTGGCTTTATCTTTAAGTCTAAGTCCTGCCCTTTCGCTTTCGTAGAAATCTGTCTCTGTATCTTGGCTCATGGCAGGTTGTGTCCTTCAAAGATGACTGTCCTAATGTTGCACATCGCACATTCTCTTGTTACAAGATGAGTTTGTGTTCATTTTTCCAGAAACAGGGCCTGCTTTCCCTCTTCCTTGCATCTTGGCAGGCCTTTGACTATGGCAGAAGTGTTGCTCTGTGACTTCCACCTGGTCGTATTGGGTTGTTCACCATTGGGACCCTGTCAGGATGTTGCAAGGAAGACCAAGCCAAATGAAAATGTCACATATAGGGTTCTTCTTGAGCTCCAACCAATAGAAGTATCAGTCGTGTGAGGGAGTGAGTCTTAAGAGAGCTGCAGCCTCTGTCCTTTGAGCTACCCCAGCTAATGCTTGATGAAGCCAAAACTAGTGTCCTCACTGAGCTCTGCCCAGATTGCAGATTTGTGAGCAAAATTGATATCATCATTACTTTAAGATGTTATTTGTGGGGATACTTTCTGTTAGCAGCAGATTATCAGAATACTGCCTAATCAGACTGCATTGCCAGTTTTACTCTCTCTCTCTCCATATATAGATATAGATATCCTCCACTCATCTGTCAGTTGGTTGTACTATAATGGTTTGTGTATTGTTATGGTGCTGGAAGCTCTGTTCCCAGAATTTCAAATACCAGCAGGATTGCCCATGGTGGACAGGTTTCAGTGAAGCTTCTAGACTAAGACAGACAAGGAAGAGGGGCCTGCTAGTCCACTTCCAAAAATTACTGAAAGAAAACCTTATGGATCACAAGAGAACACTGACTGACTAATGTGTTTTGGACACACTATCAGTGGACAATTGCTAGAGGAAGACATCATATTTGATGAAATAGAGGGACATGGAAGATCCTTATTGAGGCAGATTGACCTAATCGCTGCAACAATGGACTTCAACATTCAGGAATGTGTGACAATGGTGCAAGATCAGACAGCACTCCATTCCATTTCATATAAGGTCTCCATGGATCACAGTAGACTTGATGGCACTCTCTATATGTTTGTCTTCAGTGACTTCCCAGAGGGCTGCTCTGCCTGGCAGCCTCTATTCTTCATGCTTCCAAATGGGGAGCACAACAGGTCCATAGTCACTGATATTCCCCTCAATCCCCAGGTCAAGTAAGGAGGCATGAAAGTAACTATGTTGTTCTCTTTGCCTTGTCTCTCTTCCTTTTCCCCTCCTCCAACAGGGCTAGAGGGGGTAAATACTTACCTTGCAGTCTAGAAGAGAATTTCTTCCACGCCAAAATCTTCTCCTTCCTCAAAAGGCACATACATGCTTTTCGCCTTGTTTTGAATTAAAATGGCAGATGGGATGGTAGGAAAGAAAATGAACTAGTCTAACAGAATGGCCAAACAGATTTACCTTCCACACAAGAATGCAAATAACTCCTCAATCTTGTTATAGAGTCATGATATGATGAGCTCCATCAAAGCAGAGTAGAACACCACGGAGGTCAGACCAGAAAGACCATATTGAGTTGATTTTGTATGAGAGATTCTAGTTGCTAATTATACTTTTCATAACAGACAGATGGCAGGTATAGAAGCCCAGACTTAAAATGTCTTTATCTAATTGCCTGCCTAAATA
Organism: Tenrec ecaudatus; assembly: GCF_050624435.1. Lineage (NCBI taxonomy): Eukaryota > Metazoa > Chordata > Mammalia > Afrosoricida > Tenrecidae > Tenrec > Tenrec ecaudatus. The sequence goes on along the minus strand of NW_027459550.1, from coordinate 25,681 downwards.
TATATTTGCAATATGGTCCTCAAAGGGAATACTTTCTTTACCTTAAATTCCATTTCTTTTTCCCCTTTTTTATGTAATTTTATTGAAGTATCATTGATGTACAATAAACCATAGTGTGTTTTGCTCTTTGAGGTTTTTAAAAAGAATCATTTTATTGGGGGCTCCTACAACTCTTATCACAATCTATACATACATCCACTGCGTACATTTGTTGCCATCATCATTCTCAAAACATTTGCTTTCTACTTGAGCCCTTGGTAGTAGCTCCTCATTTCCCCTCCTTCCCCCTTCCCCTCCCTCATGGACCCTTGATAATTTATAAATTATTATTCTGTCCTATCTTACACTGTCCGACATCTACCTTCACCCACTTTTTTGTTGTCCCTCCCTCATGGAGGAGGTTATATGTAGATCCTTGTAATCAGATCCCTCTTTCTACCCCACCTTTCCTCCATCCTCCTGTTATTGCTACTCTCAGCACTGGTCCTGAAGGGGTCATCTGTCCTGGTTTCCCTGTGTTTCCAGTTCCTATATGGACCAGTGTATATTCTCTGGTCTAGCCAGGTTTGTAAGGTAGAATTGGGATCATGATAGTGGGCGCGGTAGCATTTAGGAATGAGAGGAAAGTTATATGTTTCATCGTTGCTACACTGCATCCTGACTGGCTCATCTCCTCCCAGCGACCCTTCTGTAAGGGGTTGTCCAGTTGCCTACAGATAGATCTTGGATCCCCTAACTGTACCCCCCCCTCATTCACAATGATATGATTTTTTTGTTCTTTGATGCCTGATACCTGATCCCTTCTACATCTTGTGATCACACAGGCTGGTGTGCTTCTTTCATGTGCGCTTTATTGCTTCTGAGTTAGATGGCCACTTGTGAACCTTCTAGTCTTTAAAACCCTAGACTCTTTATCTTTTGATAGCTAGGCTCCATAAGCTTTCTTCACCACATTTGTTTATACACCCACTTTTTGTCTTGAGTGATTGTGTCGGGAAGGTGACCATCATGGAATACCAGTTCCTTAAATTCCATATCTATAGGCTTAAGTCTTACCCACAGGAAACCTATTTTTATTTTATCCCTGGAACAAAATCTTGCAATAATTTTCTCTTTTTGGGCAAGTCCATCCTCAATCACTTATCCTTTAACATTTACAAGAATTTATCTGTAACCAACCCCATTTACATAGTCTCATTCATGCTATTTCCACAATAATTGCTAATAACCCTATTTTTTAGAATCGGCAGAAAGCATCAGCATCAATATCCCATTGCCACTGGGTTGATTTCAACTCAGTGGTACCCTATAGGACAGAATAGTATTGCCTCATAGGTTTCCAAGGCTGAAAAAAAATCTCTTTATTGTGAGTTGGGTGAAGGTTTACAGAATACATCTGTTTTCCATTTGACAGTTCACACATATTTTGCTTCATGATATTGACTGCAATCTGTTCAACGTAATATCACTTATCGCACTTCCTCCTTGTATTTCCTGTTTCCATTCCCCCTTCTTTCGTGACCCTTCTGAACTTTATCTTTGAATAAATTATATCCTTTTGATTCAAAGAGTTGATTAGTGTTACTTTTTACCTTATAGATCTACCTATTGTTTGGCTGAAGATTGAGCCAAGGGAGTGAGTTCAGTTCCAGATCTGAAGGTGCCTAAGGACAACATTCTTGTGGGTTCCAAGAATCTCTCTCTGAGCAATACCACTGAACATTTAAAATAAGTTTAAACTTTGTTGCACATATTTCTCCTATTCTATCCCAAAATTCCAAAGCAAACTCATTATCATTGTGTTGAAGCTGACTCATAGAGACCCTACAAGATAGAATAGAACTTCACCCTTTGATTTTCCAAGGCTTATATCTTTACCAGAGCAGACAAACTCCTATTTCTCACATGGACCAACTGATAGGTTAGAACCACTTTCCTTGTGGTTAGGATATCAATGAGGAGTCCACTCTGCCATTAGAGCTCGTTAAGAATGCGATCCAGCATCCCCTAATGCTATCCCTCTCAGATCAGTTGGTAGTGGTAATCAATGTAAATCTTGAGGGGGTCAGACTGCCACATCGTAACTCTTCCTTGGGGAAGATGGTGGGTTTGAACTGCTGATTGATTAGCCCTTAAGTGCTTAATTACTGCCTCACCAGGGTTCTCCTTAACATCAAAACAGTGGACACTTATTGGTTTATCTTACTGGTCTCTGTTCCCTAAAAATTGCACTTCATCCACAGGGTTTTCTTCCACAACACACAGCTGCTAGTGTTTTTGGTTTGTTTTTCCACATGACTTCACCTTCCTGGTCAAAGCTGATTTGTCCAGGGCTAAACACACAATGAAAACATAGCCATATTTGCACACTACAAAATTTGAAGTGAGACAGCAAGCTATTTGTTGAGTTTTTTGAATGACTGAAGTCTAAAAGGAAGTGTTATGATACAGGAAACAGTGAGTTTTGATGTCCAGGATCTATGCTGGGGACCCAGTTGGCACTCCAAATGACTATTCAAAGTGATGGTATGAATTCTCCTCTTCCATGACCTACACATATAATAGCTATAACCACTAAGTCCATGATTTGACAAATGTCTTGTGTGATTGAGTTTGGGTTCCCCATAGGATTAGATCCTGAGACAAAGGTTTTAATTAAGCCATTTTCTGGGGAGATATCAATAAGGAAATGGGAAATAGAAAAGAGAAAGAAGGCAGCCAATGAAAAGTACATTATCAAACAATTTAAAATTGTGAGCAACTGGAGGTTAATCTTACTGGAGACACTGTAGAAAATCCACTAGTTATTCTGCCCAGAATGTGAGGGAGTGTGGCTATTTGTCCAACAACTCCTATGGGTCATTGGTTAAGGGTTACTCCAGGAAGCAAGAATTAACTCCACAACCTCCTAAGCCATGCATGCTCAGGTACAGTGGTCTACAGAAACTAGAGAAAGCAAGAAGAGAGATGTGCTGGCCATTCGGAATTAGGCTAGCATGATAAGTTGTCAGACATGTCAGGTTCTTGAACTATCATAACTTGAAAGTCATCATGATCCTGTGAGATATACCACTGGTATTTCAAACACAAGCATAGTTACCCATGGTGGAAAATTTTCAGAAAAGCTTACAAGCTAAATAGACTAGAAAGAATAACCTGCCAATCTACATCTGAAAAAAATAGTGGTGTTTGTGGAGCACAATGATAGCAGTGGAATTTTGTTTCATATAGTGCAGGATGATGAACCCCTCAAGTTGGAAGACACTCAAAATATAATTGGGGAAGAGCTGTCTCCTCAAAGTAGAGTTGACCTTAGTGATATAAAGTTTTCAGGACCTATATTTGTTGATGTGGCAATGACTCAAAATGAGAAGAAACAGCAGTACTGCAATAACCACTAACAAGAAGATGGGATGCATGAAATATGGATCTAGAAAAATTGGAAGCCATGAAAAAATGGAACACATAAAGATCAAACACTCTAGGTGTTATTGAACTGAAATAGACTGGTATTGGCCATTTTGAATGTCACAATAATATGGTTTACATACCAGAGTAACAAATTTGAAAGGAATGGATGACTTTCATGTTAAAAAAGAGAATGTTTCAACATCGATTCCAATGTTCACCATTGTTAGGTGTAGGATATATTACACCTACAAGGATGAATAATTAATAAAGTTATTATTCAAATTTACACACCAACCACTAATGCTAACAATAAAGCCATTGAGGATTTTTACCAACCTTTTCAGTCTGAAATTGATGAAACATGCAATCAAGATTACTGATGACTTGAATGCAAAAATTGGAAACTAAGGAGGAGGATCACTAGTTAGAAAATATGGCCATGGGGATGGAAGCCACATGGGAGATCTCATGATAGAATTTTCCAATAAGGATGGCTTATTGATTGAAGATTTATTTTTCAGGGATGTAAACAGTAACCATAGACATGGATCATGTATATTCGATAGAAATACACACGAATTAAATCAACTATATCTGTTGAAATAAACTACTATACATACTCGAGTATAACCCAAGGCAACTAATTTTACCCCCCAAAGCTGGGGTGCTTTTTCAGCATAAAAAATGTGCTGAAAAAAACTCGGCTTATACTCAAGTATTTACGGTATAAAGAAGTTCAATATCATCAGTCACGAGACTGGAGACGAACTGTGGAACAAACCATCAATGGCAAATTCAACTCGAATTCCAACAAAATTAAAACAAGTCCCCAAGAGTCAAAGTATGAATTTGAGTATATCTCATCTAAATTAGAGGATACTTCAAGAAGAAAGTTGACACATTGAACACAAATCACCTGAGATGATACGAGTTCTGCAATAATATCAAGAACATCATAAATAAAGAAATTCAAAGATAATTAAAAAGATAGAAACTAAAGAAAAGACAAAACGGATGTCACCTTGAATGTGGAGTAGCTGAAGCCAATGAAAGAAATGATGAAGTACGAAAAAGAGAGAGAGAAATATAGAAATAATTGATGAAGTAAAGACGCTGAATAAAGAAGCTGAACATAAAATTTCAAAGGGGAATTAAAAAAGATGGAATAAAGAATTATATGAAAAGGTGCAAAGACCTGGAATTAGGACAGCAAAAATGAAAAGCATGTGCATTTCACTAGCTGAAAAAATTGAAGAGAAATTCAAAATACAGAATTACACAGATAGCATCAAAAGAAGATGAAAGGGATTCACTGACCACATGAAGCCCAGGCTCCACAGCGCTGAGTCCAGAAGACCAAGATAGCATAGGGTTCTCACTGCAGATTGCTCTGAAAGTGCTCACAGTAGTAGGCCCTGGATCAACTGGGGAAAATGTAGAACTCAAAATAAGAAGACTAACCTTGGGATATGATAGGCACTAGTGGAATTCCCATTTGACACCTGACCTCACCTCCATGGCTCAACTTTCAGCCCCCAAATAGGAGACCTATACTGTCAACGATGTACAATTCAGAGCCCAGCATTTGTCAGGGAGTTACTCAGAAGGCAGGAAGGCATGGGAACGAAAGACCAATGGAAACGGCAAACAAAGGGAGGGAATAGGAAAAGTAGTATTGCATTGTAGGTATTGCAATCAATATCATAAAACATTGCATGAATTGTAAAGAAAATCAATTTACTCTGTAGATTTTCCCTCACATCACAATCAAAACAGTGTAAAAAGAAAATAAGTCATATGACCGAGTACACTGGTAGATCTTGCTGAAGACCAATTTCCAGTGTTAAAAGATGTCACTTTGAGGAATAAGGCACAGCTGAGCCCTAGTGGTATAGTGGTTACAAACAATGCGTCAGAACCAACCAAGTTGGGTTGCTCAACACAAGATCAGCAGTTCTGCTCCCATACAAAGTTCCAGTATTGGAAACCCACAGGGATATCTCTCCCCTGTCCTATAGAGTTGCTAAGGGTTGGAATCAACTTGATGGCAGTGAACTGGATGTAAGCCAGGCTGACTAGAGACACAAATCAAGTGACACTCATATATGTGCAATAAATAGTTTTTAATCAAGAAGTCATTATAGTATTTCTATTTCAAGGAAATATCCCAGGCCAGTCCAACTCAAGTCCATAAGTCCAACACTAGCCCATAAGTTCCTTTCCAACTTACGCAGTTACATGCAATGATGCAGAATGCAGGGATGTCAAAGGCCAGTGATTGCAATGTCGTGTGGACCCAAGGTCGATGGAAGCATGGCAAGACTCTGGCAGCTCTCAACGTGGGCAGGAAGCAGTCAGGTGAATGCAAAAAGAAGGGGAGGTTCCCAGGGCCCTCCTTATGAGAAGGCCATGGTCACAAAGAGGCACCATCAGGCTATGGTGTGATTGACAGATTGGATACCAACCTTACACTTTTACATATCTTCAAACTGACATAAAATTATATAACTATCATACTATGGCATTTTCAATCACCTCATATGTACTTGAAAATGGACAATAATTATGAAAGATAAAATAAGGGTTGATGTCTTTGAATTATGATGCTGGTGAAGAATATTGAATATTCCATGGACTTTCAGAAGAAGGAACAAATCTTTCTTGGCGGAAGTAGAGCCAGAATGCTTCCTAGACGTGAGAATGGCAAGACTTCATATCACATACTTTGGACATCTTAACAGCTGAGCATAGTCCCTAGAGAAGGATATCATACTTGGTAAAGTGGAGTGGTGAAAAAAAGAAGAAGGTCCTCAATGGGATGAATTGGCATACTGGTTGCAAAAATGGTCTCCAACATTAACTGTGAGGAAACAGGCTGTGGGTGCTATGAGTTAGAGCCAAATTAACAGTGTCTAACAATGACAACTCCCCTCCCGCGCCCCATCTGTCAATTTGCTGCACTGTGGTAGCTTGTGCTTTGCTGTGATGCTGGGAGTTAGTCCACTAGTACTTCAAATACCAGGCAGGATCACCCACGGTGAACAGATTTCAACACAGCTTCCAGACTAAGAACTGACAGGACGACAAAACAATCAGTCCACTTCTGAGGGATTCACCATTGAAAACTTTATGCATAACAGTAAAATATTGTCTGATATAATGCCAGAAAATGAGTCCCTCAGATTGCAAAACAATCAAAATATCACCGAGAAAGAGAGCTTCCTCAAAGTAGAGTCCACCTTAATGATAACTCAAAACCTCACAACAGGAGCTGTAGATAACATCATAATAAATGGAGAAAATATTGAAGTTATCAAGGATTTCGTCTTGCTTAGATTCACAGCTAATGCTCATGGAAACAACAATCAAAAAAACCAAATAACATATTGCATTAGGCAAATCTACTGCACATAACCACTTTAAAGTACTGAAAATCAAGAATTTTACTTAGGATTAAGTTGCGCCTGGCCCAAGGCATGGCATTTTCTGCCACACCTTATGCATGTGAAATTTGAACATTGAATGAGAACGACTGAAGGAGAACTGGTGCATTTGAATTAAGGTACTGACCAAAAAATACTGAAAGTACCATGGGTGGAGAGAAGAACAAACAAATCTGTCTGAGAAGAAGTGCAGCTAAATGTTCCTTGGCAGATAGGATGGCGAGACTTCATCTCATGTACTTTGCAGATGTTATCAGGACAGACCAGTCCCTGGAGGACATCATACACATTACAGTGGAGGGGTTGCAAAAAGAGGAAGACACCCGATCAAATGGATCGAGACAATTCCTACAACAATGGACTCAAACATAACAAAATTTTTGAGTATGGGGCAGGACCAGGCAATGTTTCATTCTGTTGTGTAGGCATTATTATGAGACAGAACTGACTTGAAGGCATCTAGCAACAAAGTGTACTAAAGCTTCTTCTGGCACCTTCATTTGCTAATGGATTATAATTCAAAATGAGAAAAATCATTGCAACCATTCATTAATAATCAGAACATGAAACGTGCAAAATAAGAATCTAGGAAAATTGGAAATCATAAAAAAACGGAATCTGACCTATAAAGATCAATATCCTAGGCATTGGTGAGTTGAAATAGTCCCTTTGAATCTTAAAATGATAAGAATGACTATGCTGACAATGACAAATTCAAAAGAATTTCTCTTTCATCCTCAAAAAGAGCATTTTTAGATCTATCTTGAAGTGCAATGCTGCCTGTGACAGAATAATATTTATCTTCATACACAAGGAAGGCCGGTTAATAGAACCATTCTTCAAAATTTCTCACAAACCACTAAAGCCAATGAACAATTGTACCAACTTCTTTAGTCTGAAATTGACCACACATGTACTGAAAATGCATTAATAATTGCTGACAATTGGAATGCACACATGGAAACAAAAAGGAAGGAAGAGTAATTAGAAACTATGGCTTTGGGGATCGAAAAGAAGCCGAAGACTGCATGAAAGAATTCTGCAAGAGCAATAACTTCCTCATTGCAAACAACTTTATTCAACAACAGGAGCGGCATATATACATGTGGAAAACACAGGAATGGAATTGATTAAATCTGTGGGAAGACATGATAGAGAAGCTCAATATCATTGAGACAAAACAAGACCGGGGGCCAACTATGTAAAAGACTATCAATTACTAATATGCAAGTTCAAATCAAACCTGAAGAAAATTAAAATAAGAACGCAAAAGAGCCCAAATACAGTCTATATTATATCTGTGGTCGGTTAGGGTTTCTAGAGAAACAAACCAGTGATACTGATACATGTAGAAGAAGGAAATTTATATCAATAAAGAATTTTACATTAAGAAGTCCACACAACAAGAAACCCCAGTCCAACTCCAGCCCATAAATCAGATGCAAACTAGAGGCCCTTCCAGACTCCTGAAGCTGTTGGAGGAATAGCCCAAGAAACAGGAAAACCACAGGTTGGTGGAAGCAGAGTTGGGAGAATCCAATGTCAACAGGCAGTTGGCAGGCCACAGACAGCTCTTAGGGTCAGCAGGTCTCATGGTGATTGCCATCCCAAGAAGCCAGACGTAGGGTCCAGGGTCATTTCATCAGGAAGAAAAAGAGTGAGCCCATTCTCCACAGTCTACTTATAGCTATGAAATAGGTCATACCCCCAAGGAGAGTGTGAGCTGCACCTTCTGAAGATCCTGGTCAAGCTAAATTGACACGAAACCTTACTATCACAATATCTCACCTGAATTTAGAGCCTATCTCAAGAATGGTTCGGACATATTGAACATTAATGATCAGCTACCAGAAGACTTGTGAAATAGCATAAAGGTCATCAATCTTTTTTTTTTTTTGTCATGTCACCTGTGGCTATTTATTTATTTATCATAAATCATTTTATTGGGGGCTCCTCAAAAAGATCATTAATAATACAGGAAAGAAAGAAAATACTACAGTGGATATCAGAGGAGAACTGGGAAACTTGCTCTTGAACCTAAAGCAGTTAAAGCAAATGGAAGAAATGATGAAATAAAAGAGTTGAACAGAAAAATTTGAAAGGACAGCTTGAGAAGATAAAGTAAAGAATTATATTGTAACGTTAAAGACCTGGAATTAGGAAAGCAAAAGGAATGAGTACAGTCAGCATATCATAAATTGAAAGAACAGAAGAAAAAACCCAAGCCTCGGATTACAATGTTCAAGGATTATTTATCAAACTATTGAATGATGTAGGGAGAATCCAAAGAATATGGACGGAGTGTACAGAGTCTTTGTTCCCAAGAATTAGTTGAGGTTCTACTAGTTCAAAAGGCCAAGAGGAAGTTGAAGCTGCAATGTAAGCATTAGTGAAAAGCAAGGAAGGGATAGGAATGGAAATATTTCAACACGCTCATGCAGTGATAGTCCATGTCAAGAAATTTGGAAGATAGCTATCTGGCCAACCAACTGGAAGTGATTAATATTTGTGTCCATTCTAAAGAAATATGATGCAACAAAATCTGCAAATAAATTTAAAATAACATTAATATGACATGCAAGTACAATTTTATTGACGATACCTTTAAAAGTAGTTATAGCAATATGTCAACAGGAAGCTGCCAGAAATCCAGGCTGTATTAAAAGAGGGCATGGGGCAAGGTATATCAATGCTGGTTTCAGATGGACCTTGGCTGAAAACAGAGGATACAAGGAAAATGCTTACTTATGTACTATTGACTATGCAGAGGATTTTACTGTGTATCATAACAAACTTTGGGTAGCATATGAATACATATGAGAACAATGGGAATTCCCGTACATTTAATTGTGCTCCTGTGGTACCTGTACACAAACCAACAGGAAGTGGTTCGAATAGAACAAGTGGATAGTGCGTGGTTTAAAATCAGGAGAGTGTGTGTTGTGGTTATATCCTTTCACCATATGTGTTAGACAGGGTTCTCTAGAGAAACAAAACCAGGACATTTATGATTTGATAGATAGATAGAACACGAAGGAATATAACAGCTAATTAGTCCACATAGCAGTACAAAGGACTCAGTTTAACTCACTTCCATGCAACAGTAAATATGGCAGTACAGCCAGGCAGCAAACTGCAGAACTAGGTAAGGCAGCCACACACTGGTCTGATCACCAGAGAGCAACTGAGAGATAGGTGTGGCTTGCTGAGCCATTTATCTCTTTGCCCACGAATCAAACTGCGAACTTATTAATCCCACATGTTCTTATTGGCCAGGTTGGCACTATAAACCTACCTATCTATCACACTATACTTATTCAAATAATCTGAGAAGCTGCTCTGTATGAAGAAGTTGAGGCATCTGGTTTGGAGGAAGAATCATTAACAACCTGTATTATGCAGATGACCCAATCTTGCTGGCTGAAAGTCAATAGGCCTTGAAGTACTTACTGATAAAGCTCATATAGTACACCTTCAGTATGAATTAGTCTTCAACACTAAGAATACAAATGTCTTCTCAACTTGACAAATATAAACACACAACATCATTACAAATAGAGAAATGTAGCTAAACTCTATTTTACTTGGACCCACAATCAATACTCACAGAAGCAGCAGTCAATAAATCAACGTATTTCATTGGAAAAAACTGTTGTAAAAGACCTCTTTAAAATGTGAAAGAGCAAATGCTTTACTCTGGGAATTAGCAAATTATGCCTGCTTTTAGCCTTGATATTTTTAATCACCTTAGATGCATGTGAAAGGAGGCTTAATTTCAGTGTCTGGTATGGGTTGAATGACTAACAGCAAGGTTGGTGGTTCAACCCACTTGCTGCTCCACAGAAGAAAGAGGAAGCTATTTGACCCTGTAAAGATTTACAGCCTTGGAAACCCTATATGGTCACTATGAATAAGAATAGACTTGATGGTAATGTTTGACATATGCATGTGAAAGATGGACCATAAATAAGGAAGACTGAAGAAAATATGATGCCTTTAAAATATGATGTTGCAAATAATATTGAATATACCATGAATGCCCAGCAGAACAAAGAGGTCTATCCCAGAAGAAGTACAGCCAGAATGTATTTTAGAAGTGAGGATGGTAAAACTCCATTTCATATACTTTGAACATGGTATCAGGAGAAATTAGTCCCTAGAAAAGGACAAAATACTTGGTAGAGCATCGTCAAAAAACAGGTAAGCCCTGAATGAGATGGATCAACACAGTGGCTGTAACAATAGGCTAAAATATGACCATTGTGAGGATGTCACAGGACTAGAAAGGCTTTTATTCTATTGTGCATAGGGTCACTATAAGTGGCAGTGCGTGAGTTTTTGTTGATTAACAACACTGGGATATGAGCAATGTGCCCATGGCATATGCTAAACTGTCACCATGCTGGACACAGTTGATCTTTGTGGCTTTAGAGGGTAATTATTTAGAGGGTTATGATTCCACTGAATTTTTTTCTGTGTATTCAAACTATTCCATCCTAAGATTCCACATATCTATCCAAACCAAGTTCACTGCCATTGAATCAATGCTAACTCATATCGACCCTACAGGACATGGGTAAAATTGTACCTGTGAGGTTCTGAGACTGTACCTCTTTACAGAGTAGAGTCCCATCTTTCTCCCGAAGAGCAGCCGGTGATTTCAAAATACCGACCGTGCAATTAGCAGCCCAATGTGTAACCAAGAACTATTCAGGGAAGCTAGAGGGAGAGCATGAAAAGAAATGAGTAGTTGAGGTGGTTGGATGCGCATCCATCCCTTTGTTCTACTCTCTATGACTTTTTCTGAGTTCATTCAAAATGTAAATTAAGACACAAAATAGAATTCTACCCAACCCTGCTATATGCCTAAACAGTATCCATTTTTCTCATTCTTACTACTAATAGAAGCTCAATTTTGTTTAGGGTGATAATGTACCTACTTAAATCGCTCCCTCCTAGGCTCCCTTGCAGCTATGCATAAGCATTTGACCCAGTTTGGGCCAAATATGTGTAGGTGAAAGATACTGAGTAGGACTCCCAAGAAAGTTTTTGTTGTTGTTTAAGGCAAAACACTTGTCTGGCATAACCCATTTCATTTTTGTCCTTGGCTCTTCTGCTGTCATGCTCCCTAGTCAGAATATTGAAAGATGAGAGAGTCACATAGGTTACATGAGTTTGGCAGACCAAAAAGCATGCATTCTCCTATATCCAAGATGAGTCCCTGAGCAAATACGCCAGACCTAGGCTACCTATTTCAAGACTTACTATTGTATAAGACAAACTCCTGTGTGGTGCAAAGGGTTAACACAATTCACTGCTAAGACAAAGATGCCTTGGAAGAAAAACCTGGCTATCTACATTTAAAAATTCAGCCCTTGAAAACCTCATGGGGCACAGTTCTACCCTGAATCATATGGGGTAACTGTAAATCAGAATCAATTCAGTGGCAACTGGTTTGGTATTTTTGGTGTTAATATAAGAAAAATGAAGCTTTTGTGATTAGACCACTAGTGTCGGTTTGTTTTTTCCCATGTAGCCAGATGCAATTTGGACTGATAGAGAAATAATTAAAAGAATGTAGAGTTAAGTAAGCGTAATGATTATGGAACTAATCATTTAGCAATGGGCTGCTAACCACAAGGTCAGTAGTTCAAATGCACCAGTCACTCAGGGGGAGAAAAGTGAAGCTCTCTGCTTCTGTAAAGATTTACAGTCTTGGAAGCCCTATATGGGGTTGCTATAAGTTGTAATCAACTTGATAGCATTGTATTTGTTTGAGTTTGGTGACTTGTATGTAAGCTTTGAGGGGGTAGTAATAGATACTTTGAATACTATTCTTAGCACTATAGATATTATGTCTTTTGCAAATGGATAAACGAACAAAAGCGATGAATGAATGCCTCAGTCCCTAAGCTAAACTACCTAGCAGTTCCAAAACCCCACTGCTGTGTAGTGTTCATGAACTTTGGCAGGAACACATCCTTACCACGAAGAATCCTGGTGGCCCAATGGCTAAGCACTTGGGCTTTAGACCGTGGTCAGTAGCAATGCATGAGAAAAAGGTCTTGCCATTGTAAACATTCCACCCCACTGCCATCAAACGCAAAGGACCTCTGGTGACATGGCAGGCTACTCACAGAGCTACTAAATGCAAAGTCAACAGTTCTAACCCACCAGCTTCACTGTGGGAGAAAGATGAAGCTATCTCTTCCTATAGAGACATAATATCTCAGAAACCTATAGGGAAAATTCTACCCTGCCATGGACTACTAAACGAACAACCTAATCTGTCTTGGAAGAAGTCAGGCCAGAGTGCCCTTGACAGCATATATGGCAAGATTTTGCCTCCCAAATATGTTGGACATATTGCCTGGAGAAGGACATCCTGCTTGGTAAAGTGGAGGGGCAGCACAAAAGAGGAAGGCCCTCAACGAGCTGGATTGACACCGTGGCTGCATCAATGAACTCAGGCAGAGAACAAATGTGATGATGGTGCAGGACCTGGAAGTGTTTGGTTCTGTTGTGCATAGGGTCACTTTGGGTCAGAAACCACTCAATGGCACCCGACAGCAACAACAACAAGTATATAAGATCACCATGAGTTGGAATCAACTCGACAGAAAGTGGGCTTTGGGTCTGTCATGGAACCAACCCTGGCTCATAGCGACCCAATCATGGGATTCTGAGGCTATAAATCTTCATGGGAGCAGAGGGCCTCATCTGTCTCCTGCGGAGCAGCTGGTAGGTGTGAACCCCTGACTTTGCAGTTGACAGTCCAACAATTCCCTTAAAGTACCCCCCGGGGCTCCTTTGGTAACGATGACAGACTAGGAAACCCAATGGGGACATTTCTACTGTGTCACATGAAGGCATCCTGTGCAGAATGGGCTCAACGGGAACTAACACCAACCCCACCACTTTTAACACCATCCCAACCTTACAGACTGTGCTAGGCTCTTGAAGGAATTGACTTTTTGCACTCCCACTGAGCGAGCTATGAGCATGCATGCATGCCAACACATAACTTCCGGTCCTGAACTAGGGATCAGCTGCACATGTAAGGATGTGCTTCTAATGTGGAAGGAAGTAAAGAGAGGGGATCTGGAAGCAGGAAAAGCCAGGAAGCAGGAGTCACTTAGGCAGACCCCTTTCCTAAACCAGCTTAATTAGCATATCACAGATCCTGGCTCAGAGGTGATGTTCAAAGAAGAATTGTTGACTGAATACACAAGGGAAGGAACAGAGTAAGTGAACACAGAAATGTGCTAATGACCAAATTGACTCACAGTTCCCACCCTGCTCTTCTTCTTCCAGGTTCTTCTCTAGTTGCTAATGGTATTTGCTCGACCTCTCACAAGCACAAAAGGAGCCCTGGTGGCCTAGCAGTTAGGCAGTGGGCTGCTAACCACCAAACTAGCAGTTCTAAATTAGCAGGCATTCTGAAGGAGAACAACAAGCTGTCTGCTCCTTTAAAGAATTACAGTCTTGGGAATGCACAGTGGTAGCTCTACCCTGGCCCATAGGGCTGCTCTGAGTCTGACTCGACTGGACAGCAGTGAGTATGGGTTTGGTTTGGTTTTCACAGGTACCCTGATCCGTTGGTGGTCTTGGTAAATTGCACACGCTGGTTCAGTGGACCTTGTGTAGGGCTTGAGAATTTGCACTTCTAACAAGCTCCTGATGTTGCTAGTCTGTGACCATATTTGGGGTGGCAAGGCTCTGGACTACAGGGTCTTCCTGGTGGCTGCTGTCACAGCGCAAGTTCCCAAGAGTGCACCGCTACTCATTTCTTTGGAATCAAGGTTTTTGGCTATTTGTTCCATGACACTGAAAAGTTTGGACCTGACATACGCAGCTCAGGCTGTATTATCTATCTTCTCTGCCCTCTTGGATTGGAGATGGATCACCTATGAAGCGATGAGGGTAAGAAGGGTTGGGTGTCCCCGGGTAATGTGAAGAGTTAGCACGCTCAACCACTGCTGATTAAAAGGTTTGCGGTTCAAATCCAAGGCCCCTCAGAAGAAAGGCCTGCTGATTGACTTCTGAACGACCAGCCTTTGAAAGCTCTGTGGGGTCCCGTGGTGCTGACCCACACGGCGTCACCGTGAGTTGGAATGGACTCCTCAGAAACGGGTTTAGTAAGCAGCACAAAGAGGAAACTCCTTGGTGAACTGGAGGACACGGTAGCTGAAACCATGGGCTCCAACATACTACCCCTGAGGCTGGCAAAGGACCGGGCAGTGCTGCCTTGTGTTGCAAAGAAGGTCCCTGTGATGTCAGAATGATTGGACAGCACTAACAACAACAAAGGATGTCAGGGCCCTTCACTTCCCCAGACCACTGACCAGGTTCAAAGACCCGCATGCGAGTATAGTTTCACAGTTAGATGTGTTTAGAAAAAATAATGTTTGCAAAAGTAAAATCTTGGTTTACATTTTACAGAGCATGCACAATGAGTAGAACACTTAAGGTCCACCGGAACCTGTTTAGGGTCCCCTCCACTTGCTCACCACCGATAAGTCGATTCTGACTCATATTGATCCTACAGGAGAGGTTAAAATTTCCCCTGTGGGTATTTCTGAAACTATAGCGCCTTATGGGAATAGAAAGCCTCCTCTTTCTATGCAGCTGGTGGGTTCAAACTGCCAACCTTGTCTTTAGCAGCTCAGGACTGACTTGTATCTCTATGAAACCAAAAATCTACCTCACTGCCAGGGAGGTGATGCTGACTCATAGTGACCCTGTGAGGCACAGTAGATCTGTCCCTGTGAGTTTCTGACACTGTAACTCTTTATAGGAGTAGACAGACTCTTCTTCCCACGGAGTGGTTGGTGGTTTCAAAGTGCTGACTTTGGTGTTAGCAGCCCAACATGCAAACACTATGCCACCAAAGCTCCTTTTGTACCCCTATAAGTAGATAAATATTTCTCTTATATCTGTGTTTCAACCAAAGGCATGGCTATAAAGGAAAAAAGGCCATGAGTGTCAAGAATGATTTGAAAATGTGGAGTTCTTTTGGGAAAGGATATATGTGTATATATATATATATATATATATATATATATATATATATATATATATATATATACTAGTGTATATAAATAGAATTCTGACGGCAAGAGTGGTCAGGAGTTGGACTGTTAATCTCAAGGTCAGCAGTTTGAATGGCCAACCGCTCCTCTGGAGAAAGAGGAGATTTTCTACTCCTCTAAAGAATCACAGTCTCAGAAACCCACGGGGGCCATTTTACTCAGTCCCATGGGCCTGTGAGTTGGAATGGACTTGATGGCAGTGAGGGCATGTAAATATGCAAACACCCACCTCGGACTTAGGATTTGACCTGCTCCCTCAGCCCCGTGAGCATCTGCATCTGAAGCCATGGACTTGGCCTTCTGTGAAGAACCCATTAGTGCACCGCCACAAAGAGAATGAGTTTCCTCTGTGTCAGTCCATTACCCTGCCAACGTTCAGGATGGAGCCAACACCCTTGGTTTCCCAGAGAAATTGGCTCAACATCCCCCTGATGTGGTTGCATGACATAGGCCACTCATGCAATGCACAGCATGTGCTCTATTTAATGCACTATCACCAACAAGTCTACATGGGTGGTAACGCTGAAAACCTTGCCCAAACAGCTGGCTTCACCAAAGTATATGGAACCATGTGGAGTCGTCGACCAGTTCGACTCTGCACTGGCTGTACGTTGGCATTGCCAAGGGGGCTTTCTCACTGACCGTGACCTGAATCCTGCTTCCACTAAGCCTTGCTTCATTGGTCTGGGATGGGGCCAGGCCAATGGGAGGCTTGAAAGCTCCTAAGGGATTCCAAAGTATGACCAAGGGTGAACACTACTGTTTTTGGCCATCACATCCGGGAAGGCCCTTGGGACTTTGCCACTCAAAATATGATAGGTCAAGGAACCAGCAACATCAGCATTAGCTTCTCCCATGCTAATGCCATCGAGTTGATGCTGACTCATAGTGACCCTACAGGACAGGGTAGAACTGCCCTTGTGTGTTTCCCAGACTGTCACTCTTGCCCGGAGTCTACAGCCTCATATTTCTCTCAAGGAGTGGCTGGTGGTTTAGGACTACTGTCCTTGTGGTTAACAGCCCAAGAGTACCAGGGCCTCTAGAACTGCTGGATCCTAGACCCCACCCTGAACCCACAAAATCAGAATCTGCCCCCCAGCCCGATTTCCAGGAACCTGGGTAAGTGCATGCATGTGAAAGTTTAAGAAATACTTCCTTAGAAACCATTACTTTCCAGAACAAACTCCTCCTGCCAGAGGTGCAGAAATGGAAGCCCATTAGGCCATGCTCGCCTAGAAGCAATTTGAGGTCTCAGTGCTCCTATATCCTGGCTGTCATCCAGATTTCCTTATTCTCACCTGGACTGTTGTCACTGCAGCAGGTATTGGTGAGTCCTCAGCACGAACAGCCCCAAATTCGGTCTAGAGACACAGCTCCCATTTCAGAGTAGTACAATCCACAGTTTACTGTAGAGTTTCTGGCTTTTACTGGCTTGGGGTAGGGTCTAGTGGGAAACGCATCTTAGCAAGAGCCATTATGTATTCTGGATGTGCACAGTGAGTTTGTCTTGAGGCATATTTATGTCTGACGTTGTTATTTATTCTCTTTCTATCTCATGCAACGTTATTTTTTTGAAAATTTATATTTGCTTTTAATTACCCAGACATATAAGTGATTTATAGCTAGGTCTGATCGATTGGAATCAGATGACCACGCCTGGATTAACCATGGGTCCTGGTGACCATTAGGCACTTCTTTCCATGAATGATATTTTCACCTGAGTGAATGCATTCATGACTTTTCTTCTCTTAAGATAAATAAGCAGGTGGGTATCATTTTGCTATGCTGGCACTTCCTTGTGCTGTTTTAAGTTCACCCAGCAATTTTTAAAAAGAGAAACATATTACAACTGTCACACACTTTATAATTCATGTGGAAAAATTTGGGGGAGAGCTAAATAGAGGTGACCCGTGGTGCAGTCTTACTTACTGCTTGTTAGAAGGTACTGAAATTTTATATACATAAACACTAGAAACCAGGAGAGATGAAATGGTGGTTCCATGGCAGAATTCTCACTAGCCATGCAGGAAATTTGGGTTTGATTCTTGGCCAGTGCGCCTCCTGTTACAGCTACCACCTAACTGCTAGTGGAGGCTGGCATATTGCTATGATGCTGAACAGATTTTAGCGATGTTTTCTGCCTACAGACAGACTAGGAGGAAAGGCCTGGTGAACTCCTTCAAGCCATCAGCCACTGAAAACCCCCCAGCTGACAAGGGGTCAAATCTACAACCCATTGAAGGAATGGGGAAGGACCAGTGGGCATTGAGTTCTGTAGCACATGGAGTCCGCATGAGTCAGGAGCTGGCTGACTTGAAGGCAATTGTCCACAGCACTCTCTAGGAAGGCAGTGGTTGGAGCACATAGGCGTCCTTCATGTGGCCCCATGATCATCAAGCCTTAAGTCATGCAACCAACTCTGGGAAATGAGAGATGCCCGGGGTACCAGGAATATTTGAAAGATCTGGTGTAAATTGGTTCAGCCCAGGGGAGTTCTGGAAACCACCGAGGTAAGCTTCCTGCTGAAACCACTAACTTAGCTCCAGTGCGAGTGGATGGGTGTCTGCACATGTACCCAGCCACCATTAGTGCGTTTGTTGTTGTTGTTGCCGTTCACGTCCGTAGAGTCGATGCCGATTCACAGTGACCCTATATGACAGGGTAGAATTCCCCCTGTGACTTTCTCACACTGTGACTCTTTGCAGCAGTAAAAAAGCCTCATCTTTCTCTTGAGGAGTGGCTGGTGGTTTTGAATGGTTGATCTTGCCATTAGTCCATTGCGTAACCAGGTGCTGTCAATTTGGTTCCAACTCATGGCCACTCTATGTACAGCAGAACAAAACAACACGCTGCCCTGCGCATTTCTCACAGCCATTCCTACATTTGAGCCACTGTGTCAACTCATCCTGTGGAGGTTTGTCCTCCTTTTGGCTTGACCAAGCATGCTGCCCAACTCCAGGGACTGGTCCCTCCTGATAACACCCAAAGTACATGAAGCCAAATGTCACCATCCTCGCTTCTAAGAATCAATCTGGCTGTAGTTCTTTCAACATAGATTTGTTTGTTCTCCTAGAAGTTCCTTGGTGTATTCAATATTCCTCACCAGGACCATATTTCAAATGCATCAATTCTTCTCGTGGGACTTCCTTATGCATTTTCCAGCTTCCACATGAAAATAATCATGCCTTGGGATAGGATACTCCTGAATTTTTAAGGTTACAAAGTCACCTTGGTTCAAAAAAATGTTTAAAAGGCCTTTTGCAGCAAACTCACTGAAAGCAATTTATCCAGTGATTTCTTTACAGATATTTCTATGAGCGTTGGTTGTGGATGGGTCCAAGTAAGATGAAATGCTTCATCATTTAAATCTTTTCTCTGTTTATCATGTTGCTTATTGGTTCAGTGGTGAGGATTCTTGTTCTTTTAACCTCGAGTTGTAATCCATACTGAAGACTATCATCTTTGAACTTCATCAGTAAGTGCTTCAACCCCTCTTCCCTTGCAGCAAGCAAGGCTGGTCGCCTGAATATTTCAGGCTGTTCTCAAATCTTCCTGCAATCCTGAAGTCTCCAATTCAGCCATCCAAAACTCAAAACAGCTCAATGCCATGGAAGTCAAGTCAATTCTGACTCGAGCAAACCTGTAGGCCAGGAAAGAACCTCCCGGAAGGTTTCAAGGCTGTAATCTTTGTGGCAGCACATGGTCACATCTTTTTCACTCGGGATAGCTGCTGAATTCCAAGTGTTGCTCTTTCGGTTAACAGTGAAGTGCTTAAACATTGCCCTACCTGGATTCCAAGTGTGAGCTAGCAGCCACAATTTTCTTCTGAGACCAAAGGGGTTGTTAGGTGTGAATTCTCGACCAAGGGTGGTCCAGCAGACCTGCTCAGTATTCGCCCAGGTGCAAAATCCATCAAGAGGATGCATTGTCATTATTTTTAATCACATAACACACCCAGGTGTAGCAGCAACCCAGCTTTGTAATATCACCCTGGTTTTGATAATATGTACCATTCCTTGATAACGCTTCCAAATCCTTTAATATCCTGCAGCTCAGTCCCTGATGTCTGGCTGTAACAAAAGGTGTGAAGGGAGACCATATGTCAATAAACTCTCCCCGTCTGCCACAACTCAGCGCATAATCAGCTCCACAGTAAAATGCATGGTAAGTCAGTTATGCGCTGGCGGGGAGGGCAAGGGGCCCCTTTCAGGTTTGTCTTCTGATGAAGTTGACCAAAATGACTTCTTATTTCAACCTATTAGGAGAGTGAGAGTTGCCCCCCCTCCCTCGCCATTTTTCTTTTCTTTTCCCTTTTTGTCCCTTTCCCCTTGGAGGGACAGCCTGCTCTGCTATTCTGAAAGGGTTTTCTGTTTTATGCTGCGCTCTCCACTCCATTAAATCACCTTTCCTCACATTAAATACAGGTCTTCAGGGTGGTCAGAGAGCTTTGCTGTGAGGGATAATGATATAATGAGGATGACATGCATGAAAAATCATTTTTCAGCTCAATCCCAGGCAGACCACGGGGAAGCATGAAATGGGAAGGAGGAGAGGTGTACCTCACTGTAGACAAGAGCCAGGCTTCTGAGGGGGCCAGTCTCGACCTGGAAGGCTGCTGAAGGCTTCTTTACCTCACTCACTCATTCACTCATTCATTCAACCAGCTTGCTACTTACTTATTAAATGCCAGACCTTGGGGCTCTCTCACTGAACAAAAGAGACAAAAATCCCCCTTCTGTCAAGAAGCTTCCATAAACAGAGGCATTCAAACACTTCCTAGAGAATGTGTTTAAAGTCCAATTTACACAAAAGCAGAAGAAGAGACTGATGCGAGGGGTTTCACACACACACATGTTCATATATAACTCCCATTGCAGCGACAAAGTGTAGGACTCTTCCAGGAGACACTATTCATTGGAGTTAAATTGCTCCCCCCAACCCCCTGAGCTCTTGCTCTCTCTTTTTTTTCTTTCTTTCTGAGAGCAATTGCCCTTGGAAGGGATTAGCTGTTATCACTCTCTAGCACCTTAGTGTGAACTTATTTATTGGCTCCTTTTCCTGCCTAGATAGGAGGGGCCTCCAGGGCTGCTAAAAGCCAGAAAAATCCCAAAAAAGGCAGCAACAAGAGAGGCAGAGGACAATTGGGGCCAGTGTTTCTCATTTGAGTGGGGGGGGCATTTGTTAAAGATGCAGATTACACACACATACAGCACACACACACTTCCCTGCCACCCCACCCAATATGGCCCTACTAAATAAGGATCCTACCCCACCATCTGTCCGGGAGCCCCTGAACTGGCCCTTCCCATGAAACAAGCCAGGGCCATTGAAAGTGACTCTTTAGGCAAAAGACCAGTGACTTAGGTTTTCCAAACCAGGATAAAGCCCATTTGTTAAGCACTTGCATATTAACCAAAAGGTTGATGCTTCAAACCCACCCACCGGTTCCTAGGAAAGCAGGCCTGGTGATCTGTTTCTGAAAGGGCACAGTCTTGAAAAGGATCCCTGGTAACATATTGTCCTGCTAGCCATAAGGTCAGCAGTTCAATCCTACCAGCTGCTCTGAGAGAGAAAGCTGAAGCTTTCTACTGTACAGATGTATAGTCTCAGAAACCTACCAGGGCAAGTATACTCTGCTGCCATGAGTCAGAATTGACTCAATGGCAGCAAGTGAGTGGATGGGCAGGGATTGATTGGGCACCAACTAACACTAAGAACAACTATTTTGGGTGGCAGTGACATTCTTCTGCTTTATCTAGAATCTGAACTCTCAGCGTCATTAACAATGAAGGCAACAGACAAATAATTATAAACTACAGAAGGGTAAAGAAAAGCTAAAGAAGTTACTTCTGTTTGGGGTTTAGTTGTGTGCTTTTTTTTAGCAGAAAATATGAACTATGAAGGAGCAGGGACTTGCTGGACTTAAATATGAACTGTAAGATCTCTCTCCGGGCTAGAGTTACATCTCAGTTCTTGGCTCTGCATGAGAAAGAATTCACGCCAAAGCCTGGCTCATGATCCAAGTGAGTTTAATGAAAGTTAAAAGAAGTTTCAGGTTTTACGCGCCACCCCTAGGATTCCTCCCCACCATGTAGCCTGGCAGAGACTGCTCGAGGTCACGCAAAGATCTCTCTCCTAAGTTTTCCTCCAAAAAAACACCTGTCTCATATTCTTTCTCAAGTTCCCTCCCCAGTTCCTGTCCCCAGTTTTTCCTTTCTCCCCCTCGCTCCTGCCTTTTCAAGGATTCCCGGGGGGAGGCATGGTGAATGACCCCAGGTCGATCCCATTGGCTGAATTGCAATCACCTGGCCCAGGTGGGCTGATGCAGGTTTAACGCCCATCCGTACCCACCAGCGGGAAAACCTAGGCTTTTGTTCTATGCTTGGTTCTCCTGGGCATGCGTCAATGGACATCTCATTCCTGCCTATCTGCCTAACAAAACCTATTTTTCAACCCCAAGTCTTTCTTGCCAAAAAATAATGTCCCATAATAGGAATGGCATGAGCAGGGCTTCTGCGTTGGATCAGATCAAGAAGATAGCATTCATGCCCTGTACTAAGATCACAAAAGAATGTAATCCAGTGCCTTGTAGACAGTCTCGTGTACACAAAAGGTTTTCTAAGAGTATCCAGAAGGCTGTGCTACAGCCTAAATAGGCTGAACTGCAGCCTAAAACAGAGAGGGACCCATTTCAAAGAGATGTGGGGACATGGCTTTCATAAAATTGAATGCATCATGTAATCCAGTGCAAGGGAAACCCAGTAACTTTGGGAAGGAACTGCATTGGCTTGGACTAAACAGCCAGAGATAGTGCTACATAAAAAGAAAGAAGATGATTGATAAAGCAACCCAGACAGTATTGTGGAAAAGGAAAAGGGACTTAGAAGACAATCAAAAGCTATAAGGAACCTCTCCTAGGGAGAAGTCTTGTGGTTTCAACTTGTGTGCTCTGGGGGATATTTGGCAGTCACATATTAAATTGTGGATTCAATTTAATCCCTTTAAGGGATTTTGTCACTGGGCCTACAGCCCAACTATCCTGACAAAAAAATCTATCTTGAAAATCACCCTGCTGTGAGGAAGCTAAAGGCAAGCACATGATACGATCACATGGAGGGAATTTGGGGAGCCAACGCAACAGCAAGAACCCAGGCCCTAGACCTATGAACCAAAGCAAACCCATCTTGCCGGGTCTCGCTGCTTGAGCTGGTTTGGCCAATGCCACGTGGAGTGGA